>NW_022436957.1:28210601-28322984 GCF_009761245.1 Sapajus apella
ACCTCAGAATTAAACTTTCCTGTTTCTGATTTCCCATAATCAGCCTAAAATTCATGTATTATTTGTTTTCCACCCTTATACTTAGAAATCCCTCTCAAAGCACACAATTGTACTTCTAAAACAGAGGGTCCAGTTGCCTCTCCCCATCTGCATCCTCCTCATTTGCAGCACTGTTTAATATAACCACCTTGCTTAAAATATTTTTTTACTCTCAACTCTTGTTATATTTTTGAATCACATTTCATTGCTAAACATGTACAACGTATACACTCATATATTTCTATGCATAACAACTTTGTGGACTGAGTCAGGAATATTTTCTCTACCTCAGATTTAGGAAAGTAAACACTAGTTATCAAAACTCAGACTACTCACTGATGTTTTTCTAAAATGAATTGTCTGTTACATTATTTATTCATGAGAAATCATGTTTTTGACAGGGCTTGTTTCTCAAGTTGGCTTCAACGGTCCCATTGCATCTCTGCATTAGTCAGACAGAGCTGTAGAAAGTGCTAAAAGCTTGACATCAGGGGACACAGTCCTATTGATCACCAGGTTTCTGTATGAATAGAATTCTGGCAGCAAGTCTTTTAAGACAAAGGGCTGCCTGATCTTTATTTTATTGTGTTTTATAAAATCAAATCATGTTATAATGTTCTCGTAATGTCATGGTCTGTGCTCTTTTCCCTATGCCCGCTTACTCTTGACAAAACTTGAACTTGAAAGTTTTTGTTTTTTTAATTAAAGGAGGAGAATACACTGAAAGTAAGGCATTGAGGAGAATTAAGTAGGAATCAATACTAATAATCACTTACCAAAAATGGGATTATATTAGTTAAATATTAATGGGATAAAAACATGTTATTGAGGCTGTATTCTGATTGTTCATTAGATTTTTGTGGACATTTTTGTCCTGAAAAATCAACATTTATAGGTTGATACCACATATTTTATATAGCACATAGTATGTTATGCACAGGAATCTACAGTATACTGTAGATTCCTACAACAGGGTGTACCATCACGGAGTTTATCAGAACTCTTAATTCTCTCCAAATCTGAAATACTAATCTCATCATCCTTCTATCCACTATTTCATCTCTTCCTTATTTTCATCACTGAACCTCAGAATTAAACTTTCCTGTTTCTGATTTCCCATAATCAGCCTATAATTCGTGTATTATTTGTTTTCCACCCTCATACTTAAAAATCCCTCTCAAAGCACACAAGTATACTTCTAAAACAGAGGGTCCAGTTGCCTCTCCCCATCTGCATCCTCCTCAATTCATTTGCAGCGCTGTTTAATACAACCACCTTCCTTAAAATCTTTTTTTACTCTCTGTTACATGATAGTACTTTCCTAAGGAAGATCTTAAATCATATCTAACTATCTCTCCCACCTATGGTCCTCTGCAAAAAGATAGATCAAAATCAATAAAACAATCAATCAACTATTCTGTCCTTGAACCTCTTCAAATTTTATGGTACTTTTTTTCCTCTGTGAAATCTCAAGTACTTTTGGTGATTGCTCTGTTATCTCTCTCCATTCTAGCCCCTACATGGTGATTATATCACTGGTCTTAACTGATCTGTTGATAATAAACCCTGATTTCCCAATACAATTAGCTTCATCTGGAGGCACCATTGACACTTTCAGCTCAGCACCGCCCTTTTTTTGCTCAATCCTTCCTGAAGGCAAAGTGCCTCTTGATTCAGCTTCATAAATACCAGGGTTGAAACACATGACTTGTTATTCAAAACCTGTCAATGCCCTTCTCTTGCCTACCGAATAAAATGTATCTCCTTTAACATGATAAACAAAATCCTCCGCAATTTGTTCTCAACATCATTTTCCAGCTGACTCTCCTACTCTTGCTCCCCTAGCCATATGCCCTACACACAAGATGAACAGTCACAAAATGAACTGAAGATTCGTGCTTCTAAGTCTTTCTCATTTAGCTCTACAAAGTGGAGTAATATTTCTATGGGATGATCCCCTTATAAAAGTCATACATGATTATCAAGGCTCATCATTCAGTTGTACCTTCTGCAACCTGCTAAGATTTATGAAGCTGTAGTTTATAGTCCCAGAGGATTTGTATGAAGTTATTATACTTCCTAATTCTACCGTGCCTTATAGCAGATATAAGAGTGTCTGTCTCCTCTTCCAGTGCATAAAGAACTGGAGGACAAGTCAAATAACACCCAGTAATTAACACAATTAGATGACCATTAAGTACTTGACAGATTAAACTACCAGTATTTGACCTTCACATATGATACTATTATATATCTTTTTAAAGTATGGCTATAGACTAGATATAAATTTTAACAGAAAGGCCAGAAAGTATAACTTAGAAACCATAGGTGTAGGTATTCAAGATGCCTACATTTATTTCACTATGCCTCTTATTAGCACGATGGTCTTCAATAAATCCTTCATCTGTCAAGTACGAAGATTGATTGGTGGTAAACCTTATAAATACTGCCTTTGAAGTAACTGCCACTTGCTCCTGCCATATTGTAAGTGTACAATGAATGCCACCTAAATTATTATAAAACAATCAATATTAATAACACGTATGTGTGAGGATTCTGAAAACCTTGTTCTATTTGAAATTTTAAGAAGCTAAGCAATGTGAAATCACTGGTTGAGAAGAATATAAATAATTACTTGTAAACAAAGAGCTTTTTTTTTTTTTTTGGAAAGATTCATCAAGGCACCTTGCCAGAATTTTCTGCTTCAAATGACTTAAAATAAATGTTGCAAAAGGTTTTTTTTTGCTATGCCAGTAGTGAACATTTTATTAATTTGAACAGATTCTGTGAATGCCAAAAGCATTATAATGTTAAGACAAATGTGTACTTCTAAACAGTGAGGATGTGTGTGGGTGACTGAGATAATAATACATATATAAAGTACATTCCCCAGGGTTTACTCAGGTTTTGTTTCCCTAACCCAAACAAAGAATTGCAAAGATTCACCAATGTAGATGACAGTTTATGTTGAAAAACAATGTAAGAATATATACTCGGCTACAAATGGGTAGGTACAAATGGTTAGTATCTCAGTATAAATAGTACTCATGAGTAAATAACCCCCAAGATACTTATACATATATCTCTCTCCTAGGATCTTTCAGAAATTTAGCCTAGGTGCTTACATAATGTTCTGAATAATGTATCTCTCTCCACTATTTAGTAAATTATGTCAGATTCATAAACATTTCTCAGTTACCAGACATCAAAGTGTTTTCATCAAACTTCTTATTCCCATTAACTGTAATTTCAATGTTTAAATTTATGTACACACACACACACACACACTCTCAGAGAAGAGAGAGAGTTCACTAGGTTCTTATTTATCTTCAAAATCAACTCTATATAAATGTTATTTTAAAACAAAAGAGGAAACCATAACCAGCTTAGGATACTATTATTATTGACAAATCAGATTACTTGGCAATTTCTGGATATATTTTACTCTTTAATATAAATACTATCATTTTTTGCCAAATATAAATATTATCTGGACCTCTGCTAATTACTCAATTTCCATTAAAATTTGTAAGTCAATAAATCTTATTTAGAAAAATAGAAAATCATACACTAGATTGAACTGGGAGGCTACCCTATTCTTGCCCTTCACAAAGTCATCTAGCCAGATAAATAGCTTCATTTCATTCAGCTTATTAAACTCTCTTGTTTATGTAAATTCTATGGTACACATTTAAGGCCAGTCATCTGTGATAATACCAGCAAATTTAATAACAATACAAACTATGAAAGTGGATGCATATACCTTTTATATTCTTACACTTTATATAAGCTGTATAGTATGTAACTAACTCAAGTGGGCTCATCCATCATTGTTTTATTGTTTCTCTAAGAAAACCTCAAGGTGTTTATATAAAATGAAAAATGACAGAAAAGAAAAACATGATATTAAAAATAAGCACCTTCTGAAAGTCAATTTGTCATTGTTTTATGACATATATTTATCTTCATGTATATAAGAACGCCTAGCATAACCCTTTGCTTCTAACAGTTTCTCAATAAACATTCACTAAATTTTCAATATATTTAGCTGTGGAACAGATCCTAAAGTATTGCTCTAGAAATATTTGACTCATCAGTAAAGCCCAACCTATGCTAAAGATGACTTTGATTAATACAGGGCAGCCCCTTTGGAAAAAAATCCAACTGAAATGTATAGAACATTAAAAACCTAGTGGATACAAAACATTTTCCAAGGAAAAATAAAACACATTTTCTGGATTCAATAAAATTACACACACACACACACACACACACACACACACACACACACACACTTTCAAATAAACATGCAATGCATGATATATTTTATTCTTTTAAAGATTTCTGTTACTAAATCATGGTAAAACATTGAAATCTTTCAAATATTACCATAAAATAATGTCCAAAATATATTCCATCAATTCCAGTTTATGAAGGAATCTTGTGGCTTGAGAGTGATTAATCACATCCCCAATCTCATGCATAAGCCTTGATTGGTTTAAATGAAATCCTTCTTGCCAGGGACATGTAACACAAACCCAACTACATCATTTTATCTGTTCCAAGTATAATAACTGTGGAAACATGACTTAACACGTTCCAACCAGAAAGTGTCCAGAATTTTGCTTGATTGAGATAAAAGTACTTATTTTTTCTTTGCTATAAGGAAAGAAAAAAATACAGTTCTGGTAGCCATCTTTCTAACATAACAAAACTATCTTGGGGGAAAAAAGTAACTACTTAGCATAGATAATGGAAGAGTGAAGAGCCAAAAGAACCAATGAGATATGGAGCTGCAGTGTGATGACACTGCGAATATTTGAATTAAAGGCTTACCAGAATCCCAACATTCCTCTGGAATTTTGTTAAATTCACCCATAATTCCTAAGGTTTAATTACAGGAAATCTTTAATGGTAGAAAAGATGTCACATATGGCTACTCTAATGTAGATGTTTGCTGTGTGTGTGTATTTCAAGTTTTCTTGAGAAGAGTTTTCCATTATTGTACTAAACATCATTCTAGTTGGTATCAGGAAGCAGATTGTTGAAAGTAATAGATGCTAAAATGTGGAACAGGCTGAATTACATAAAAGACAAGGACAATAAAAACCCCCCAACTCAGGATGATACTTGGTTTGTGGTTAAAAAACAGTTGATTAAACAATGGCCTATTTTATCTTGAGACATGCACCTTACAACTGTGAACACTATTAGAAGATTTGATACAAACAAAAATGTTAGCATACTGGCCTCTTTAAACCAAGAAAGAAAGAAGCTCATGCTAATGGTTATTTTCGAAGTACAGATAAAAAGAAAATAGAGCTTTGTCTGAAGAAGCCCTCTCTGCCCGTGGCTTATAATGTGAATGCCTTGAGAGGCTAATAATTTGGAACCTGATATGAGTGGAAAAGCCAGTTTTTATTTTTACTCAAAATCTAATGTTTGTATGAACAGAGACAGGAGAGGCAGAATTTAAGACTTAAGTACTAAAAAAAAAACTGTAGTGCTTCCCTAAGGCACTTTTGTGACAAAGTAGATGATCACTCCTATCATGAAGCAGCAGCTCATATGTAATCTATACTTGAAAGATATACTCAAAGATTAGCTATGCCCTCTTCCCCAACCCTGTGCTGCAAAGTTTCTCAGTCAGGGGGTTGTGCAAAGCACAGAGGCCTATTAAAGATGTCAAAAAAGGGTTCATGTTTGAAGCCTAAAACCAAATCATAAGATTTGGGCTACTGAGTCAAGGAATTGATAAGAGCAAATACTGAAAACCTATAAATTGATTGCGTAAGAAATCCCAAGTCTAACTAAAAATACCTTATTGCTCAACCCTAGGGCAAGCACCAAGACCTTGAAACAACACAATAAGTAGAACACTAAAGCAACACAATACCCCAAAATATGTCAATTTCGGATATCATGATGAAGACAATTATTTAGCAAAATTTATAATAAACAGAAGGAAAAATAATCAGGAAGGCTCTGAAAGAGCAGGATATAATAGCTGTTTCCATTTTTTCCTTTTATGCATTTAGTTTAGTCTTAGTTATTGTCAGGATGTGCCCTTCTAACTTTTTACTTAGGGGTATTGGACATAAATTTTTTTCACTTAATTGCAGTACACTAGATCATAAAGCACTAACTGAAAGGGGCTGCTAATCACCCAGTTATTCCAACCTTGGAGCTGAATGCAATCACTGGACAATGTTTTACGCTTGGTCTTTTTGAGGAGTTTGAGCGTCTTTGAAAGTGAATATATGCTATGAAGCGTATATAGCAATGTTGGATATTTAAAGAGGAGGACTATAGTAAGCACTGCAATTACACAGTCAATATCCTTTCTACCACTCTCCCATGGCATAATAGCCTAGTGATTTGGACAGCATTGATATTACTCTCGGTTCCAGATGTGGGCTTGGTTTTTGTTCAAGTCAATTGGAATAATGCTATTCACTTTGCTACAGGGAGGTGTTCAGGGCAGGCATATAATCTAAGAGTTTCCAATCAGAAACTCAGAACTTTTCTTTGCTATTTGGATTAAGATATATTCTTTACATTCAGCTGTGAACAAGGGAAAAAGAGTTTCTAAGATCTGCTGAGGGAAGCCAGCCTTTATCAGTCTGAAAAGTTATGAGGGATAGGCTTGAGACATTAATAGAGAAGCAAAGATTTTTCCTTGAATCCATAATAAAACTCTGTATTAAACCCTTTAGCAAACCTTGAACTCGTTATTTACTTAGCCAACAAATCCTCTTTGTGTCTTGAGTACGTTTGAAACCAAGCATCTTAAATAATACAGGATATAATAGACTTTAATGTTCATCAACTTAATAAATCTTTAAATAATCAACAATCATTTTAATATGTACTCATAGCATCTTCAGTGCCAAATGTTCTGATTTCAAATTCAATGTTCAATTGCTCAGTTCACCAAATCTAGTTAATTGCCATTAGTCAAAAAGCATTATCATTAATGACACTGATGCCATTATCAATAAAATGAAGACATTTTGAATTGGTTTGCTTATTCATCAAATGGATTTTTTAGAAAGGATGTATTATCTTATTACAATTAGGATGCCAAATGGGAATTTAATGCACCATTTTTTCACAGGCTGGCTATAAATTAGAATCTTTACAACATTTTTCTTGAGTTCTCTCTCTGACTCCTAAAAGAAATGGTAATATCATCTGAATCTCTTTCAAGGAAGAAAGATTATGGAAGTCATCTGTTGATAGATTTCACTGCAATTATTCTTCCTTATTATCAGTTCCCAAACTTCACCTTTCATTTTATAAAGTAACCTTTATTTTAAACCTGCCTGTATTTTACGTATTATTTTCTGGTTGCCTGATTTATAATTTCTGCCATTATATTACTTATATATTCATCCACTTTTAGTAAACTATGAAATGTGTGCCTAAGTGTGTTTATGAAAACACAACATTTCCTCTAATGATAGCTAAATAAATCTCTATTTTGTGTCAGTTTAGCAAACAGGTTAAAAGAATCAATTCTGGAATCAGATTGTACGTGTTCAAATCCTGGCCCAGCTGCTTTTCATTTGATTTGCAAAACTGCACGCAGCTTTCTTAACCAGTTTGTCAATTTCTCGAGTGTAAAATGGATATAATAACAAAATCTTTTTAACAGGGTTGTTATGAACATTGAATTAATGCATTAAAAGGATTTAGAGCACTGTTTGTTATATAATCGTTGCCCAATAAGAGTTAGCAAATTTTATATTGTTATTCATCATCACAGACATTATCTAAGAGTAACTAGTTCATTATCTAAGATTAACACTCAGAAAGTAGCTTAGGCTAATAAAATGATTCGAGAACCGAGAAATTGGAAAACTTAGGCTGAATCATATACCTATCAGTTTCTAACCACTCTACCTTCGTCAAATCATTCAAGATATATAAGCTTTTTAGTTGACAGAATTAAAATTTCATCTTTTATCTCACAAGTAAGTTCAATGGGGCATAAAACAATACAAAGCTTGTAAAAGGGATATGAATATTTCATAAAGCACCAAGAAACTTTCTTATACATAAGAGGATTACACATTCTTCAGTTTGATGAAGAGTCCTTTCACTACCTGTTCTGGAAGGGCTCAACTTATGTAACACTTGCTCTTCTCTTTCCATGAACACAAATTTTGTAGTTGAAACATAAACCCTTCTTCCCGTTTCCCAATCTCTCAGATTTTCAACATGAATAATATTATGTAAAGGAATTATCTGTTTGTACTACAGAAATAAGCAGCATTTTCCCTGGCTTTCCAAGTCCTCAGAATCTTACCATACTCTATTTTTGACAGAATTTCATTGCCATTTTGGGGGTGATGAATTCTTTTGAGAATATGATTGAAATTCTGTATTCTTTACTACCAAGAATACAGTATGTGTTTGCAAAAATTTTTGGAGTTGTTAGTGGGATTATGGACACAACTATGCAAATTTAACAAACCCGTAGGATTTTATAACCTATAATGATTGTTATACCATTTTATTTATCTGCACTGGCTTACCATTACCAGCTCAGTTAACATTCTACATACTTCAGTAGTCAGTAATGTTAACCAGTGTCTTTAAAACACTGTCTAACAATCACACATGTATTGAGCTATGATGTCCTCTAGTTCTATATTTTAATGTAATATTTTATTTTATAGTATACAATTTACCAGTTCTGCCATTAATCATTATCTGTAATTAGATTATTTATTGTCTTCATTTTATTTTGGAAGATCATGTCACTATTTTCCTGATTTTCATTTTCAGACATTTAAAAATATATGTAGAAGAGGTTTTTTAGATTAAATTTTTGAATTACATATTTTTGCATGTTTTAAAATATATAATTTTACTGACCAAACAAATGAAAATTCAAAGAAATAAAACTCCTATAAAATGAATTGAAAAGAGTCTAGTGTAAAATTTTCTGAATATAGCCTTTGTTGTAAGTACATATATAGATGTATAACCACAGAAATGTAGTTCATTTTTTCAAAACCAGTCACGATATTGTCTTAGCTACATTTCAATTCATTTAATATACTGTAAAAATGTGCCATGCAAATAAATTAATTTATGTCTTAGTTCTTGGTGGCTGTATATCATTTGGTGAAACAAATTATTTAAATAAACTAAGAGTATACTTACATGTGCAGATTTTTATGGAATGCACATTAATTTTATAATAAAAAGAAGTATAAGACCTAAGAAGTTGATCTATAAGCTAGCTTCCTATATTTCTAATTTGAACGCTATTCAATAACCTCATAATTTAAAATGAAATAAACTACATAGGCATTAGAATTTTCTTTTCTTCTTTCGACCTCTTAAATTTTGGAATGCTCCCTTAAAATTAATAGATTCCAATAACTTACAAGAAAAGACTCACCTTTACAAAAAGTTACTATAAAAATCTTTCATGTGCGATTAAATAATAATGTCTACATGTTTACTTTGTGATCAGATTCATACTTAGCAGCTCAGTGAAATTTTAGAATAATGTTATGAGGAAATAACTATTATTAATCCATTTCATAAAAATGAGCAAAATATCAGGATCTCAAAGTGATATTAGCACTCCGGTGTTCATTATAGCATTATCAAAAAAAAGTGACAATGTGGGAACAACGTAAACGCCTGATGGATGAATGGATAAAGAAAGTGTGGTAAATACACACAATGGAATTTTATTCCGTCTTTATAAAGAAGGAAAACTTGCAATATGTGAGAAGTTGGATGAACCTTGAAGGTATATTCCAAATGAAAAAAAGCTAGACACAGAAATACAAGTACTTCATGATTCTACTCACACGAGGTATCTAAAATTGCCAAACTGAGAGAATCAGAGTAGAGTAGTGGCTTTTAGAGTCTGAAAGGAGGAGAAAATGGGGAAATGCCAATTAATGGGCATAAAATTTTAATCAGGTAAGATGAATAAATTCTAAAGATCTGCTGTACAATGTTGTCTCTAACAATACTATATTGTACACTTAAAATGGTTAGATAAATCTCATATTAAGTGTCCTTACAGAAGAAAAGAATATCGTTTTAACAAATTTTGTTTATATCACAAAGTAGATGATAATGTCCTATGGTGATTCTTTACTAACAATTTTCAACACTTTTTTATGTAAAATGTAATGTCAACTAAAATATCTGAGTAAAGTGAGCAAAATGTGCAGAAATATACCCTAAGTCACACATTTAGTAAGTAGCAGAACCAGAACTACAAATAAAAGTCAGACTGATTAGCAACTATGTGTGTGTGCGTGTGTATGTGTTTTGTGTATATATGTGTGGGTGACTACGTGCTTAGTATATTTTAATACCCTAAAATCAAAGGGTGGCTGTCTCGGCCAATATGAGTACGTTCTACCTAACAGGAATAAACACAAACATGTAATATCCGACTCTTTTCTCTATTCCTCCCTCATTCTCTCTCAATCAGACTTACATAATCTTTCCCTGACCCATCACAAAAAAAAGGAATCTGTGCTTTTCACATTCTGTCCTTTGTGAAGAAGAGAAAATTTGACTGGTCAACATAAAATTATACAGTTTATCACTCCTGTGTATAATTCTTATAAGTAAATGGCTAGGGCCTCTTGACTACCTCTCCACTAACAACTTTGGAAATAAAACAGATTTTTAAACATATGATTTAGATACATTAATCATTTAAATATAAAAATTTAAAAATAAATGTACTAAAAGAAAAAGTATTATGAGATCATGTCTAACAATAAAATCACCACTAATAAACCTAACACACTGAAAAGTAAGGTAAGTCTCAAAGTCACTGGAAAAATACATCATGAAAAATTAAAAAGTTATAAATCTTACAAAAATATAGGACAATACTGAATTATCTGAATGACTAATATCACTAGATATACTAGGGAAGATCAGCCAATGTTTAGTCCAGCCTTCTACTTGAGCCTTTATTTCTACACTTGTATGTTTCGCTTTATGTTTTGGTATGTTTGGAATTATTCCACAGGGGAAGGTAATAGAAGGAAAAAATAAAGATCAGAGCAGAGGTAAATAAAATAGAAACTAGAAAAACAGTAGAAGATATTAACAGTTTTTCTTTTAAAGACAGACTGGCTTGTTCTAGACATTTACTGATTCCATAATATGCAACACAGATTTAGTAAAGAACATTTAGTGAACAGAAACTGTCTCCCAACTCTGTTTTTTTTTTTTTTTTTTTGTCCTTGTTAAGTGAATAAACACAACTGACAAAAAAATTTTATGTCCAAATGTTCTCAAAGTCTAGGGGAAAAATTTCTTATAAACTAAATGTAATTCAGAAACACGTAACAGAAGGCATCTTAATGTCAGGCAGTGAGAGAAAGCAGAAAGTCAAAGATCTCTAAAGATGGCGGAGAAATGCCAGATATAGGTGATGGGGAGGAAGGCAGCAGACCACACTGCCATGTGTGCACCTGTACAACAATCTTACATGTTCTTCACATGTACCCCAAAACCTAAAATGCAATAAAAAAATAAAAAATAAATGGGGGTGATGAAAAGGAAGAAGAGCGGCCTTTTATGAAAACAGAAATACTATTTTGTTTACTGAGAGATAGATTTAAGAAAACAATAGTCTAAATGAAAGACATTTAAAACATTTAGAAAAAGTCCACTTTGATCACTGTAAACATTTTTACCCCCTTTTTACATTGTACTGAGACTGAAATTGACACAAGAAATGTTTGCTAAATTGTTGATGTTCATTTCCCTCTAAATTTTTGTACTTTTTTTTTTTTTTTTTTTTTTGAGACAGAGTCTTGTCTTGCTCTGTTGCCCAGGCTGGAGGGCAGTGGCGTGATCTTGGCTCACTGCAACCTCTGCCTCCCAGGTTCAAGTGATTCTCCTGCCTCAGCCTCCCGAGCAGCTGGGATTACTGTCACATGCCACCATGCCCAGGTAATCTTTGTATTTTTAGTAGAGATGGGGTTTCACAGTGTTGGTCAGGCTGGTCTCGAACTTCTGAACTCGTGATACCCCGGCTTCGGTCTCCCAAAGTGCTGGGATTACAGGTGGGAGCCACCGCATCCAGGCTAAATCTTTGCACTCCTAAAACAGTAAACTATCGTATTGCTTATGACCATGACATACATGATCATGAAAATATTTTTCTAATACTTAATGTAACATTTAGAAACATGATTAAGAATTTCAAATAGAGTCAAAATACTGGCTTTGAATACTGTTTTGTTTTTTTTTTTCCAGGGCCTGATGTTTTTCTCCAACAGAAATAAGATTGTCCTGACAACTGTTCCTCAGGTAGTGAGTACAGTAAATTGCTCCAAGCCAAAGGCTGTCTATAAACCTTAATCTACTTTCGTGTGCTATTCAATTTTCCTCTCATGGAATGGTGAAAAATCTCCAATAATTCTTATGCTTTAATTTATTGAGGAAAACAATTATTTCATTTAAACTTAGGGATTACATCTCAAATTATGAATGGCCATCATTTGTTAAAAGGCTCATATATTTAATATTACTTCAAAAAACTGTGAGAACTTTATACAAGCCAATATTTTCAAAATGTACTTTAAAATAAAAAAATTTCATTTTGAGCTTCAACAGTTTGCTCACTCTCTCTCCTGCCTTTCCTCCTCTCCTTCCACACCCCTAATCTCCCTCCCCAACATACACACACACATACACATGTAAACAACAGCGAAAGTTGTTCGGAACAGAAAACCCTCAGGCTATTCAAAGCCCTTATATTTGAGGCGGGAGTAGGGATAAGAGCCCACAGCTACTCATCTACTTCTGGTTCCTTCTCTAGGCATATTCATTTCCTAGTTATATTTTACATAACTTCTCAACAATTTCTCCTCCATATGTTTTCTACCCTTAGTCAATAAGTTATAGTTTTCCTCTTTATCTAATCTTTTTGCTATTCGGTGATAAAGATTCTCAGAGCAGCAAAGATTCCCAAAAATCTGTTTCTTCCATCTCTCTCTCTTTCATTTTTTGAGACAGTGTCTCACACTGTCACCAGACTGCAGTGCAGAGGCGCAATCTTGGCTCATTGTGACCTCTGTCTCCTGGGTTCAAGGGATTCTCCTGCTTCAGTCTCCCGAGTAGCTGGGACTACAGGTGCGTGCCACCATGCCCAGCTAGCCCTTGGATTTTTAGTAGAGATGGGGTTTCACTATGTTGGCCAGGATGATCTCAATCTCTTGACCTCAGGATCTGCCCATCTCGGCCTCCCAAAGTGCTAGGATTATAGGCGGGAGCCACCATGCCTGGCCTGTTTCTTTCATCTCTTATGCAAAGGCTTATTTCCATCGCTTTAGTAATGCCATTTACTAAAATCATCTCCCACCTAAACTATTTTCACTCTTCCCTTCACTTATCTAAGCCTCCTAAAGAGCTCGGTTCAAGATGAACTTACTCTGTGGAAACTTTCCTGAGTATCTGTCAATGGACCATCGTATCATGCATAAACTGTAGATTCTTGGATCCCATTCATCAGGCTTGTAATGAGCCTTATATATCTATATTTATGCTACTTCCCCAATCACTGAAATTAGTTTGGAAAAAAAACATGTGTTTGAAATACAAGGTAGCATATCTCACCTTGTATTACTCATTCTTTTATATGTAGATCTATTACAATATGGTTGATGGTATTAATATTCATAGTAAGAGAAGGAAGATGATATAAAACTCTGCTGCAACAGGGTTTATATTGCAGGACCTGCTTCAAAACCCTGAACAATGTATTAGAGTCATGGGTAGCTGGTCTCCTAAGTATTTTCACTCAACTCTCGCTTAGAATATACAATACAATCACAAAATTGGGCATATAAAAGAAATATGCGATGCTTTCATGCTTTATGTACCTAGTATACTTTCTAGACATTTTCCTCTTGGAAAAACTACCTGCAAATATCATAATGTTGGTAGTGATAAATGCAATGAGGAAAAAATTAAAGCTTTGAAAGAAGACAGAGAGCAACAGTAGTGGTATATTCAATAGGGTCATCAGAAAAGATCTCTTTGAGGTCTGAGCAAGTTAAGGAAGTGAGCCATATGAATATCTTGGAAAAACCCTTCCAGGAAGAGGGAAATATATGTGTAAAGTGACTGAGCTAGAAGTATGCTTAGCCTATTTGATGCCAAGCCAACAGGCCAGTATATCTGGAGCTGAGTAATGGGGTTAAGGGTAGGAAAAAAGGTAAGATACCTATAGGGAACAAATCATATTGGTGTTTTGGATTTTCTTCTGAGTGTAAAGTGAAGTTATTTCAGAATTTAGAGCTACTCAGAACATCTTCTCTACATACTCAGTTTGTAAATTTCCTAAGGGCAATAATATGGCCATATATGTTCCTCATGCTTGGTTCATTGCCTCTCATTCAGAATAGTTACCACTATTCCACAAGACCTATAGATTAGAACTATGGATTTATGGCTTGCAAAGGAGACAAAAGGTCATCTTAGACAGCTGTATGGTTCCAGCACATAGTAAGTGAACATACTGATAAGCCATGTGTCCAACAACTAACTGCCTTTTACAACCAGTCTCATTAGCTAGTCCATACATAAACACTTCTTTCAACAGAGGCCTCATTATTCTGCAAAGCCTTTTACTGCATTTTGAGACATTTCTATTATTCAAATATCACATATTTGACACCATGAATTTTAGCAAATTAACTTAGTTTATTATTTCAATTTGGTAATTTAATTTTTTATGCTTGAGGAGTTCGTATCAACTATAGCCATGTTATTATTTCATATTTCATTTAGTCCTCAGATGTTTCTGAAAACATAAATGTAGCAGTTATTAATAATATTCATACTTCTTTCCAGCTTTCTGGAAACATGTTGTATGTTTTTGAGACATGGAGTATAAATATATTTCTTAGTTCTCTCTAGTTGGGTGAGACCATGTAACTAGTTGTGCCCATGAGTTGTGAACTGAGGTAGATACGTCACTTTCAGTTCAAGCATTTAATTGCCAGCACAAAACCTTCAAGAATTGTATTTCCCTCTACAGTGTGACTGGGCATATTCTACGTAGTGGCTGTTTCATCAGGCTGGGTTTCCAAATGACCACAATGAATAGAGTTCCCTTGCTGATTCACAGTGCACCGTGGAAGGAAAAAGTTATAAGGTGAAATTTAATAATCAGATCTAGAATGATTGGTTTAGATGACACATAATAAATATTAAGTGACTAGTAACACAATCTAACAGCAGTCTTTAACCTGCATATTATGATGCATTAGTAAATCTCCAAAACAGAATTGGGTTATCCTGGTAAACAACCTTATTGTAGTTTCTAGGACATAATAATTACTCAACAATTTTTTATTGAAAGAAGGAATGAATGTAACTATTCATCTAACAAGAGGTTATTTAGACATATTGCATCAATATTTCAAGGGCCATTTAGTAATGACTTATTTCTTTAAAAATTAAGAGGGTAAAAATAGTAAGTCATTAAATTTACAATGAAAAAAACTGCACCATAGAAGCAAAATGAAATGTTATCACACATACAACACACACACTCACACACGCATGCACACTAAATATATATATATATATATATATATATATATATATATATATATATACATACATACACACACATAATGAATTTAGAGTTCTAGCTATGATGAGACTAGAGAAATAGGCACAGAAGGGAAAGTGCTGTTGGAGACAACCCATATACATAACATAGAACATGCTCCCTGTATAAGTGTTTAGTATTATTGGTAGTTTATGTGTATTGCTGTGTGTTTATAGACACACACATATATATGGACACATAACACATAAATATATACTCCATTTGAAATTTTTGATTTTAATCTAACCATGTATCAGTGCTATCTTTACAGCATGGTAATGAGTATATATGTATAGCATAAATTTTAAAGGTTTCATATTGCATTAAATGTATTTACCCTAAGTTTTATTAATCTTATGGTGATAACTATTCAAGTATTTATTAAACTTTCAGTCTTTGGAAACCTGTTTTAACTACATCTAACATCATTTCATTTATGAGATTACCCCTAAATTTAAATTTTTTGATTTATTGAAAAATTATGCACCAGAAGAACAGCATCAATTTATTCTGCCATAAGCCCTCTTATAATTTTTGATGTTTCCTGTTTCTTTATGTTCTGCAAAATTATCAGTATTATCACTCTGTCAATCTGCCTATCTGGTAACTAAAAATAGCTTTATTATATTTTTTATTAAGTAGATGGTATGTCTTTTTATATACTTACTCATATATTAGCTTTTTTACACTTTTGTCATGTTCTGGTTCATGTTCTTTATGAATTTTCCTTTTGGGGTGTTCTTAACTTACTGATTTACCAGCATTATATCCATATGAGGGCTATCAATCCTTCATAGTTATAAATGTTACAAATAATTTTCCCAACTTTGTACGTGACTTGTAACTTTCTTTACAGTCTTTCTTAAAAGCATCATAACCAAGAAACGATGCAAGAATTGCCTTACTAAATGCCTTCACTAACTCCATAAATAATTAATTATAATTATGGTCTATGAAGCAATAGAAATGTTAAGATTTTTAAGAGCTTATAGAAGCCTTATTTCATATTTATTCTGGCTTCTAGGATTAAGTGCGCAATAAGCAATTATTAAATTAATGGTAATACTGCAGTGCTTCTGGCATACTTGTTCCTGAACTATTTGAGGTCCAAAATAGTTAAAATGACTTTAATCACCTTGCTCACATGAAATTTAAATGATAAAATAGAGGTAGAAGAATCCATGGGCACATCTTATTTCTCATTCCATTAATGATCTAAATTTCTTCTTGAAATGACTTTTTGAGGTATTATAAAGCAAATTTGAATGTTTCAGAAAGAGAACTACGTATCTCAGAAAGCAGATAATTGCCACTGGATTTAGCAATCTGACCCACAATATAGAAATTTCTAATTAAAGTTCTCTTTTTATAATGCTAATCTTGCAGCCAAAAATTTCCTTGGGACATGTTATAATGAAGATAAAATGTACTACAGTTTTAAATTAACCAGAGATCCCAGAGAAACCTAATAAACATTTTCATAAATGTTCACTATAAGTAAATTATACTGTGAAGTAATTCCATTGTTAAACATAGCTCTCTCATCACTGGCATCATTACACTGTAAATAACTGAACTAACAGAAATAAATATTTAAAATGCTAGGCTTGCAAATCTCGATTTGATATATACAAAAGAGGGACATAGCTTTATGTAGCTGAATTGGTATGCAGATGATCTGGAAATAAGGAGTCTCATAACAATACCATCAACTCATCATTAATCCTTTCAAAGATAGTTTATTTCCCCAGAGATTTAATTGATAGCATTCTCATAATTTTAAAAATGACTGTATTTCTATCAAACATTATAGTGAACAAAATATGTGAGCACTAATTATGCGTTGATTTTAAAGTCACTCTGAATTAGTTACTACTAAGTAAGATGTCTCTTCAAAAGAATTCATATTTTTCTTTACATTTTTATGCTTATGGGGGTAAATGTTTACTGCAAAGAAAAAAATTTGCTAGATTTGAGACTCACATGGATTTACCACATGTATTACATTATAGGAGGCTCTGTGTTGATCTACAGGTTTAAGAAGTTTATGTTGATTAACCAAGTATTATTACATGTTTGCAGTGAGATTATTTGTAGATAAAGACCACAATATGCAAGGATATGCCCTGCCAGAATTCTACAGCAGGGATTATAATCAGGCCTGGGTACCCACTAATTATACATTTTAAGAAATGGCTCTGTATGGCCAAGCATGGTGGCTCACACCTGTAATCCTAGCACTTTGGGAGGCCGAGGCAGGTAGATCACCTGAGGTCAAGAGTCCGAGACCAGCCTGGCCACCATGATGAAACCTCATCTCTACTAAAGAAAACAAAAATAAGCCAGGCATTGTGGTGGGTGCCTGTAATCTCAGCTACTCAGGAAGCTGAGGCAGGAAATTCGTTTGAATCTAGGAGGCATAGGTTGCAGTGAGCCGAGATCATGCCATTGCACTTCAGCCTGGGCAACAGAGCAAAAACTCTGTCGAAATAGCGATAGAGAGATAGAGAGATGTGTGTGTGTGTGTGTGTGTGTGTGTGTGTGAGAGAGAGAGAGAGGGAGAGATAAGAGAGAGAGAGAGATGAGAGAGAGACAGATATGAGAGAGCGAGAAAGAGGGAAAGAAAGGAAAGAAAGAAAATACATACAAAAAATCAAATTAATCAATGTAGAAACTAGAGTCTATCCTACAGAAAATGTGACAGTGTGATGAATTAGCTTAAAATAATTAGAATCCTTAAGAAGACATCATATTTAACAAAATTCAGGATAACAGGACCCAATACTTCTACTCTGTGATCTTAGGTACAGAACTTAGTATATCTGAGCTTGAGTTTCTTCACCTGTAAAATAAAGGATGTGGAGGTTGCTCTGTCTACTTAACATTCTTGGTATTAAATTACTCATATAAATTATTTTCAAATGAATTTGAAATTTCATTTGTGCTAGAAAGAAGTTAGGTGGGCATTTCAGCTCCTACTCTGTGACACTTATGTGCAAGAACATTCTCAAACTTCTTGGTTAATCAGGAGCCTGGATATTTGAAGATCTGTACAAACTTACCTAAACAAGGACAGTCATCAATAAGTAGAGTGCACTTTACTGAATACCTGTTAGGCACCATGCTAGCCATGTTTTGCAAGTGACCTGGATTCTTCAGAAGAATCGCGTAAGTTCTGACAGATTCTATTTTTTTTAAGCTGGATACAATAATACGTTTTCACCTTATACGTTCTTCTTACAATGTACCATTGGTACTTCATCATCAAGAGTTGGGTTTGTTTATGTTTCCTCCCCTTGACTAGGATGGATCCCTGATCATGGCAGAAGTTATACTGTGTGACTTCCAAGACTAAGTCACAAAAAGCAAGAATGTATCTGCTCGGTATTTTTTTGGGTCACTTACTCTTGGAATCCAGCCAGCATTTAGTGAGGGACTGCAGATTAAATAAGAAGGCCACAGATAAGTTCCAGCCAACTGCCCTGGCTGAAGTTCCAGCAGCAGCCATGAGGCATACGAGTGAAGAAGCCTTCAAAAGGAATTCAGCTTCACCTACTATTTTATTACAACTATATGAGAAGCCCTGAACCCAGCTGAGCCCAGAATCAAAAGAGATAATAATAAAAATGAGTGTTTTTATAAACTCCCAAGTTTTGAGGTGATTTTCTACATGGCAATGGTTACTGGTGAATAAGGTAAGCATGCCTATTTTACACAGGTGAGCTAAGCATTACACAGGTATGCTAAGAGAACTGAATCACACAACAACTAAGAGGATGTTAACAGAAATTCTTACTTCCATAGAGGCTTCATTTGTAAAAATAAAATAAAGTATTAAGTGTTTGACAAAGATATTCTTTAAGAGGCCCTAACGGAAGCATACTGCTTCTAGCTTACATGTGGAGATCCAAACAATCTACTAATGATTACAAATAAGCCATCCTGACCTGTTTAAACCTTGTAACAGAAATTAGCTCAATTCCATCCAATAATTCATTCAAATTATAGGAAACTACAAGTCCCATAAAATGTAATAAGCATGAGTTAAATGATAGCATTCAAATGTCCTTGGTTTGCAAAAATTGACTCTATTTTTGTAACATCTACAGTAGTACCTCTGGACCTATCTCTGGTATCAAGAGACAGAAAAGTCATTTGCCAGTATGGTTGGTTAAATTATTTATCATCTCTTCCAGAAACTCCAAATATCTTTACCAAATGTAAAAATTGACTTTCATTCTACATTTTTGGATTTATATTTAAATTATAACTTATATACATAATGCAAAATGGAAGAGTATTGATCCATGTTGTTGTAAATACTTATTCATCCTAAACACTTATTGAATGCCTGTTGTGTAAGAAGATGAATGGAGTCTTTTCTCTCTCACACACTATGTATTAGTGAAGGCTTTTCCCACATACTGTATGCATTATTTTAGCCACCCATGGAAAGTTGAAAGTAACTCCATTTTAGAGATGAGAAAATTGAGTAAGAGAGGAAAAATAGGATACGCAGCTCCCACGGAGGCTCGATTCCTCTTATACACCTGTTTTCATCTCAATGTCTTAGCTATGGAATATTCTTAATCTTCTTTGAAAAGTTTAACACCATTAAAATTCTTATTTACATCAAAATAAACAATAGAATAATTCAGACGACAAAAGAGGAAATATATTTGTGACATGGATGACAGATAATTTCCTATCCTCATTTACAATTATCACTTATCTATCAAGCAGAAAAATAACATTCACACACTATTCAACCTTTCTATAAGCCTCAATTTCCTAGCCTATTTTGATAGGTAACTCTATTTGTGGAGTTACATCTTTATAAGGTTGCTTTGAAAATCAGAAATAATAAATGTAAATTACATGCTAGGCATTTAACACATTTCCTAAATGCAGACACACCTAGTGGAATAAGTGTTGTATTTTGGTTATACTATCCTTATAAAAAATTTTATATACTTAATGAGGATTTTACCTTAAATAAATTTTTATTTTAAAATTACTTACACTAAGTCATTTTTTAAAAGCCTCCAGGCTTTTGGACTATAGCACAATAATGCTCCTTTAATATTAATAAAGAGACCACTATGAACAATTTTACATGAAGAAACCGTATAATCCAAAAAAATGGATAAATTCCTAGAAACATAAAACCTACCAAATCTGAACTGTGTAAAAACAGAAAGTCTGAATAGATCAATACAAGTAAGGAGATTTAATCAGTAATTTAAAAACTAGCAACACAAAAAAGCCCAAGACCAGGTGACTCGATATGTGATTTCTATCAAACATTTTAAAAAAGACTTAATGTCAATTCTTCTCAAATTCTTCCAAAAAACTGAACTGGAAGAAGCACTTTCAAATTCATTTTATAAGGTCAGCATTACCAAAGCCAGAAAAAGGCATCACGAGGTAACTGCAGGTCCATATCCTTGATGGGTATAGAGGCAAAATTCTCAACAAAATTCCTGCAAACTTTAACAGCACATTAAGAGGTCCATACACCATGACCACGTGAGATTTATCCTCAGGATACAAGGATGGTTCAACATGAAAATCAGTGAGTATCATACACCACGTTAACAGAATAAATAAGAAGTCACATAATCATTCCATTAGATGCTGAAATCTTGTTCAACAAAATTCAACACATTTTCATTATTTTTTTTTAAATTAAACTCTGAACAAACTATGAATAGAAGGAAATTTTTTGAATATAATAAAAGGAATATATAAAAAGATCACAGCTCACATCATAACAACTGAGTACTAAAAGCATTTCCTATGAAATCAGGAAGAGGAGGAACAAGGTAAGTATGCCCATTCTTGTCACTTCTATTGACCACAATACTGGAAGTTTTTGCGAGAATAATTAGGCAAGAAAAATAAATTAAAGGCATATAAATCAGAAATGAAGAATATTATTCCTATTTGCAGATGACAAAACTTATGAATAGAAATCCCTAGAATCCATTAAAAACACGAGAACCAATTTAAAAATCAGGCAACTTGTAAGATACAATATCATCATACAAAAATTAGTTGAGTTTCTTTGCACTAATAATGAAAAGGAAATTAGGAAACAAATTACATTATAATAGCACACACTTTAGCACACAAAAGAACACAGTGATAAACTTAACTAAGGAAGTCAAAGAGTATGCACTGAAAACTACAAAACATTGATGAAAGAAATTAAAGAAGACAAAATCAAATGGAACGACATCCTACATTCATGGATTGGAGGACTTGAAATTGTCATTATATTCACAGCAATTTACAGAACTAACATAATCTCTATCAAAATCTCAATGGCATTTTTTCACACACAGAGAGAAAATTTCTGAAATCATATTGAACCACAAAGAATCCCAAATGGCTAAATCAACCTTGAGAAAGAAGTGCAAAATTGGAGGTATCATACTTCTTGATTTCAAAATATACTACAAAGCTACAGTAATTAAAAATAAATTGTATTGTCATGAAGACAGATATATAGACCAATGGAACAGAATAGAGAGCCCAGAAATAAATCTACATATATATGGTTATGACGTTCCACAAAAGAGCCAAGAATACACGAGGAGGAAAAGATAATCTCTTTAACAAATGGTGCTGTAAAAACTGGATATCCACATGCAGAAAGAATGAAACTGGATGCTTATCTTATGCCATATGTAAATATCAAGTCCAAATGGACAAAATACGTAAACGTAAAACCTCAATTCATAAAACTCCTAGAAGAAAACGTTGGAAAAATCTTGTGACATTCATCCTGGAAATTATTTCATGGATATGACACCAAAAGCACAAGCAACAAAAACAAACAAACAAAAAAAAACCAATTGAGACTACATAAAACTAAAAAGCTTCTGTTCAAAAAAGGAAACAATCAACACTGTGAAAAGGCAATCTATGGAATGGGAAAAATATAAATCATATATATATATTATGAGAATTATTTCTAACTCAGAACTATTAACAAGGTTAAATAAAGTGAGTTATATAAAGAGTATTTCATGGTATATCTACATTCAAAGTTATCAAGAAAACAGCCACCAATATCATGATCACTATTTTAAATACATCAAGGGTTAGATAAGACTTTGTGGTCAGACCTGAGGACCTTATGATATTCACAAGTGGCTATTTTCTAAAATACATAAAGAAATCCTACAACTCATTGGCAAAAAACCTAAAAACCCAATTAAAAATGGGCTAAAGGCCTGAATAGACATTTCTCCAAAGACAACACGCAAACGGTAGATAGGCATATGAAAATATGTTCAACATTATGAATTATCAGGGAAATGTAAATGAAAAGCAGAATTATACCTGTTAGATGGCTACTATTAAAAAAATGTATTAGTAATAATGTGGAAAAATTGGAACTACCGTACTCTCTTGGTGAAGTGAAGAATGGCATGACTATTATGGAAAATAATATGGTGGTTCCTCAAAAAATCAAAAACAGAACTCCCACATGATCTAGCAATCTTACTTCTGGATACTTATCCAAAAGAACTGAAATCAGGATCTTGAAGATATACCTGCGCTCTCATGTTCACTGCAACACTATTCACAATAGCCAAGATGTGGAAACATCCTCAATGTCATTGATGGATGCAGAGATAAAGAAAATGCGGTATATACATACAAGGGATTCTTATTAATATTCAAAAAGAAAGAGATCCTGCCACATTACAACATGGATGAACCCTGAGGACATTATGGGAAGTGAAATAAGACAGTCACAAAGGACAAATACTCCATGATTCTACTTAAAAGAGGTATGTATAATAATCAAGCTGACCAAATCAGAGAGTGAAATAGTAGTTGCTAGAGGCTTTGGAGAGGCGGAAATGGGAAGTTGCACATTACCAAAGGTTCAGTTATGAAAGATGAGAAAATTCTCAAGATCTGTTACACTACTTGTGCCTGTAGTGAACAATGCTGTGTTTTACACTTAAAAGTTAGTTAAGAATGTGAATCCCATGTTACGTGTTCTTACCACAATAAAATACGATTTTGAAAGAAGTTAAAGGGTAAGGCTGTATTTGTTGAAAATAACATCATCACATATAATCACTTTAAGGTTCCTTCCAGTTTTAAAATTATACTCAGAAGTCTTCAGTGTACCAATCTATGGAGTTGAGCTAAAACCTAACAATTCTGTTTCTGGGTCACTCGTTCTGTCACATCTGATTGTATAAAGGCTTCCTCGAAGCAAATCAATGGTACTTTAAGTAGTGCTCCCAACTGGCTGGCTTTGTGTCCTGTTTGTAAATTATTTTCTACAATCTGTGTAAAGTCTGAGGGACAGTTGTATTGGGGGTCGGGGCAACTGCAGAGATGGAGTGAAAAATCTCCTCTCCCTCATCCCTCCCAACACAGGATTGCTGGATGTAAAATCACTAGAAGTGCTCTTTTTTTCTGCTTTATAAAAGGCATTATTATGTTCCACTCTGTATGGTTCCAAGATTGTTCCTCAGCAGCTGTAGAACTAAAAGGATATCCCTTTCCTTAGAATCTTTTACTCAGTATATTAACTTGCCAAACTCTATACAGGTTGTGAGTTTGCTTATACATCAGAACCAAGGACCCAGGCTGTATCTTCTCATAGGATTTTTTATATTTTTATTAACACTTCTATCAGACCACAAAATCTTATCTAACCCTGGATGTATTTAAAGTAGTAATCATGATATTGGTTGGTGGGTCCTTTTTGTTTTTTTTTGAAAACTTACAATGTGCTTATACCATGGAATGTTCTTTAGGTAATTCATCTCATTTAACGCTCCTAATAGCGCTATGAGTTACAAATAGTTTTAATAATACACATGAGGAAACTGAGGCCCAGAGTTCAAGAACCTCTCTCCAGGTCACATAGCAAGTAAGTAATAGTGAAGGGTCTTCAAAGTAGAAGTGGGAGGTACAAGAGTAGGTTAGAGTGATGTCACAGGAGAAAGACTCAATTTGCCCTTCTTAGCTTTGAATTTGAAAGAGGGCCAGGAGCCAATGAATGCGGTCAGCCTCTAGAAAAGGCATGGAAGTGGTTTTCCCCTACAGGCTCCAAAAGAAAGGCAGCCTGGCTGATACATTAATTTTAGCCCAAAGAGACCTGTTTTACATATCTGAACTACAGAAATGTAAAATAATAACTATGTGTTGTTTAAGGCCTCTAGCTTTGTATCTGTTGCATCAGAAATAAAAAACTAACACATAGGCACATGATTAGTTATCAGGGTGGGTTAATTTAAAAGAAGTATGTTTTTGTTCCTGTGCCCATCAACTCTTCAATGTAGTGTTTTCAGATAGAGTCTTGCCCAGGCTGGAGTGCAGTGGCTGATCTCAGCTCACTGCAACGTCCACCTCCCAGCTCTGAGCAATTCTCATGCCTCAGCTTCCCAAGTAGCTGGGATTACAGGTGTGCACCACCACATCCAGTTAATTTTTGTTTTTATTAGAGACAGGGTTTTGCTATGTTGGCCAGGCTGGTCTCAAACTGCTGGCCTCAAATGATCTGCCTGCCTCAGCCTCCCAAAGTGCCAGGATTATAAGCATGAGCCACCGTGCCCAGCGCTCAGTGTAGTTTTTTGTTTTTGTTTTTTTAAAGTGTTAAAATGCAGGTAGCCTTCACGTTTACTGTCATTTGAACCTACTCTAACCAGAAACAACTCCAAGCACACACACACACACCCCCCACCGAATTTGTTCTTATTAAAGTGGATATAAGCTAGAGTGAGCATACAACTTATTGGTCAAAACGGGAACGTTTTAAGAGTGAATAGGGATGTTAGTAATTCCATTATAATAACTGCTATATATTAGGATTTCCCAGATGTCTTACTCTACTGATGTTTTGCTAAATTCATTGAATAATTTTCAACTATGTTATTTGAACTAATCAGCAATATTTAATATAGTTAGACGTCTTCTTTTCCCTGAAAACACGTTCCTCTGGATTCCAGAAAACCACATTTATCTTCTCCGTTTTCTCTTATTTCTAGCTGCCCTTTTCAACCCCTTTGCTGATGCCTCATCATATATTAATCTGGAGATCTCTTATCTGTCTACACATTTTTTCTTCATAATCTTATCCAGGCCAACGGATTTAAACACTATTATTACCCTCAACTCTGATCTTAGACCCCCGTCTTCACATGCATTCAAAGCCTCATAGTTATGTCAAGATTAGTATGTTCAAAACTAAAATTCTAATGTTTACTCCCAAACCTGTTCCTTCTACAGTCTCTTCCGTCTTGGTTTGTGGCAATTCTGTTTCGTCAGTTTCTTAAGTGAAAAACCTCATGGTAATTCTCAGTTTCTCTAATTTTTTCGTAAGTCAGGTGCACTGCATCAGGTGAGAAATGACTCTGATGAAATATTGGCTTCCAGTTCTGCTCCCAGATATGCTATCCTCAAGATCATGAAACAGAAAAGCTCACAGATAAAATTAAAATGCTCCTATCACACCATCTATTTATTTTTATTTATTTATTTTTGACACTGAGTTTCACCCATGTTGCCCAGGCTGGAGTGCAATGGCATGATCTCAACTCACTGCAACCTCCACCTCCCGGGTTGAAGCAATTCTGCCTCAGCCTCCCAAGTAGCTGGGATTGCAGGCGTGTGCCACCACACCCAGCGAATTTTGTATTGTTAGTAGGATGAGGTTTCACCGTGTTGGTCCAGTTGGTCTGGAACTCTTGACCTCAGGTGATCCACCTGCCTTGGCCTCCCAAAGTGCTGGGATTACAGGTGTGAGCCACCACAACTGGCCTTACCACTTACTAAATGAGTTAAAAACATATGGCAAGAGGGAAGAGATCAAGAGGATAATAAAATTAGAATAAATGTGGACACAGATTGTTTTGTGTGTTTGTTTATTTATGTGTCACGTGGTCCAATAATAGTACCTGGCATACAGTAGGTGATTCAAAAACAAGTGCTAAATAACTGAATGAATGAATACTGCTCTATGTGAGAGTAACCCAATATACAAGAATCACAGTAGAGAAAATGCACTCTAGTATAATGAGCATGGGCGTGGAGTTGGATAAATGTGAATTTGAATTCAGGTTCTGCCACTTACTAATTAGGTCTAGAAATACGAATTAAGTTGGCCAATTTCAAACAGATACAGAAGTACTCCAAGCTAAGGGAAGCATAAAAGCTAACATGGAAAACTTCTGGGAACCTGTATAGGAGAACAAGCGACTTAATTGGGTTGAAGAAAACATGAAATACATGTGTAATGAGCATAAATATGAATTATTAATATATCAGAAATCTTTTTGAGGCAGTTTAGGAGAGTAGCCTTGTTATACAGGCAAAAGAAAGCGAAAAAATTTGTGAATGATATTATTAGGGCTGTGACTAACATTTAAAAAATGGGCAAGAAACTTAGCAGTAAAGTTCACTCGGAGACACTAGGTTTGAGATATTAGTGGATATCAAGGTATAGAAACATACCACAGAGTTGAAAATGAGTTAGAAACGTGGTCATAACTCAAGAAAGATTGGAAGTGGTGAAGATATAGATACAATGATCATTTGCATACAGATTGAAGCCAGGAGATTAAAGTACCTTGATAAGAGAACAAGTACACAGGTAAGAAGGCCAAGAGATCTCCCATGAGATTAATAAGCCAAGGAAATTGGAAGAGCAGAAAGAGCCAGATAGTGAAAGACACAGAATAGTCAGAGAGGAAGAACCTGCTGAGTGTAGAGGTTCTGAGAAAAACCTGTCATCAGTGGTAGAAAGTTAGGAGAGTTAAATAAAAGCCATTTGGCTCTGTGACTAAGAATACGTATTTGTGGAATAAGTAAATGAACAGTTAAAGTAGAGTGGTGTGTTTGGGGAGTAGGGGCATGCAGGTGTTTTCTGTAAGGGACAGTCAACTGCATGGCTCTCTTCTCTTACAGAGAACTTCATTTTTCTCTGTAGATCAACAAGTAAACACTTCAATATAACATTCTGATGGAATCAAATCTAGCCTGTCTTGAGTTCATTTGAAGTAGAGCAGATACAGCCTATAGGGGCAGTGTAAGCTCAGTCCTTTTGATACTTTCGAAAAAATTTTCTTAGTGTGAATAATTAAAGTATAAACTTATCAAATCTAACTACATATAACATCATCTTCGGCTATGCTTCCTTTAGTAACCGTCAGAATATACCATCCCCCATCTCTTGTGATTTGTGCTGCTTCTTTTCTGCAGGATAAACGTTCCATTTATTTAAATTGCTTATGGTAAACAAAACAGATAAGTGAATTTGTTGAATTATCTGTAATTTATGACATCACATATTTGATAATATTTACACAAAGGTAGAATGAACAACTAGAGTCTAGTAGGATGTAAGTCCATTTGCAATTACTTCATTAAAAAGTCATACCTGAGCAATGCCTTAATGAGGTGGTAATGAGGTGAAAACGTGCTACCAGAATAGGCATTGAAAAAACCTAGAAAAGGCAGCTCCATAAAGTGATAATGAGAGAGCGAAAAAATCCTTATATTCTGTGCTTGGTTTATGCTCCTCAGTTTTAGGAGGTGACACTTATTCCTAAGTCTTGCTGGTTTCACTGCGGGGAGTGGTGATGAAAAGAATCTAGAGAGTCCATGGGGAGTCAAGATCCAGAATGAGAGGGAGTGAGAAGAGAGCTTTGCAAGCAAACTAGCCAAGGATGGAGGTTATAACCCTTCGGAGTTTAGAATTTTCAGCTATTGCATTAATCGACGGCCAAATAAATTACCAATTAAATGCACACTACTATCTTAAAATAAAGCAACAAGTCTCCCAAAATGTACATAATTTTTAGCCAGCAGGATCAGGTCTATCGTTTTTAAACTCCCATTCATAGTGTAGTTTTGATAAAAATCACATCCCTCTAGAACATTTCAAATTGGATCCATTGACTGAAATAAATAAAGCGTTTTTGTTAAAAAGTAATTTTTGCAAATCTAGCAATCCTAGCACATTTCATTCCCATCTGGAAACATCTACAAGGCTACCTCTTGTATGTTGGGTTCCATACAATATTGCAAGGATGGAAAACTCCACTGAGAGGTTTCCTCATATAGAAAAATACTAAACATTGCCTAGCATACGACCTGGTTTGATTCTGACTTTTTCTTGTAAGTACTACAGAGCCTGCTATATACAAGCTTAAATTAGCAAAATTAAAGGAGAGCATATGAAGAAGCTTGCAGTAATATTTTTCTCACACAGAATATATATTTTAAAATGAATATATCAAATAATCCACTTGGAGTATATATCTCTTTTATGTATATCTAGAAAGATGTCCCTAAATAGCATAATCAGTAATTTTCACCTATTTGCCCACATCTTGAAGATACATATATAAACCTTTTAATGAGCTTCACGTTTTTATAACCATTAATAGCCTTTGTAAAAGAGAATCATAGAGGTTATTATATAAGGAAAGTAGAAATTATTATTATGGGTATTACTATGGGAATTCATATTTATGAAAAATCATCATATAGTAAACCTAGAGAAGTCTCAATAACAAAGCAGAATCATATGAGGGAATCAATAAAATGGGGAAAAATAAAATTGCTCTTCATGGGGAGATAAAAGGCACTGAAAGAGTCAAGCAAGTAAAAGCAGTGCTAGATTATCTTGGAAGCATTTCTCTGGTTTGTACAACAGACAGTAACTGTTGACAGACCTGTGCAGGAAATGGGCTCCGTGTAGGGTCAGAGGTGGCGACATAAGCAGCCTGTGTGAAGGCATAACTCTTGAACCGAGGCTTTGGAGAGGAAGTAGTTCTCTCATAGCCCTGTGCTAGACTGACTGTGATCTGCAGAGAAGGGTTTGGGGGAGTAGACAGAGAGGGAGGGAAAACCGTAAGTAACCCAAAAGAACTACTTTCCGACATAGTAGAAAACAGAACATTAAATGGAAATGATGAGATGCAATGCTTAATACTAAACATGTATAAATGATATTAGAAATTGGTACACTCCCAGAATTATGGCACTTAATGTCACGTTGGATAGTAAATGATCCAGGAAGAGATGAGGGTGCTATTTAACCATGAGGATTCCATAAAGACACAACTCCAACATTTACATGGGATGATGCTCTTCAATCCGGCAAAAACAGGCATCAAAAAGCAATTTTCTCTAAATCCAAAGTAAGTAAAACCAGAATTCATCAGGTCCATACACTGCAAAGGACTGAAGATTTCATAAGCTAATAAAGAGCTAGCTCAGTCAAGTGAGGGAGTTTGGCCTAAGAGCTTTCTACACATTCAGCAGGAATGTTGCTAAAGGTTTTTCTCACTATTGTATGTGCCTAAGAAAGTGTAGGAAAACATCCAAACTCCCCACTGCTGAGAGCAAGAACAAGCCAATGTGCTGGAAGAATCCCACTGAATTCTATACCATTAGATAATGAACAATTTCATCATATGTTTTTCTTTCGTGTTTATTTGTAATATTTTAAACCACTTTTCTATTTTCAAAATTGTTACCCCAAATAATCAAAACCTGTTGATTTTGTACATATTTTCATGAAGTATTTTTAATTATTAAAAACAGCACTTGTCTTTAATCTTGCTCTAGCTCTTTGTTCTAGTTGATAAAGATTTGAGAGTTTAATATGTACTTAAGTTTGCCTTTCATTTCATTGTGTGTTACACAATGAAAATGCAATAGTTTATGTTCTACATTCCTATATGGCACATATCCATAGTATTTTTTAAATATGTTTTGAAAAGAATATTGTAGTCCATGAAGCAAAATTGAAAAGGTTTACACAGCCTCTCTTTCTGCATATATACATACATTAGGCTTTGTGTTTGTGTGTCTGTGTGTGTATACACACACACACGTAAAATATACATGTATAATATATATATAACAAATATGTTATATATATATATATAAATCTGTTATATATACACACACAGACGCACAGATATATGTGTACATATATACCTGTTATATATATAGTACATAACTAAAAATGCATATAAATAACATCTTTGATATTAGCTGTCCTTTAGATACTTTACCTGTTGAGAATAGTGCATTTGATGATGTAACTGATAATGTTCTTCTTTAGTCACTTTAGGTGGCCTTGGCAACATTTCCACTTCCTGGATGGCTTCAATGCTCACTTGTTGAGGCAAAACTTGGAAGAGTGATGTGATGTACATTAAGATGGACTTCTTATCTGGATAAGTGGTAGCAACATCTGTAAGCACATTAACACTACACATCAATTTTTGGTTTCTATATTTGAGACTCTAAAAGGATAATGAACAAATCAATGTTACAGGAACACGATAGATTAATGAACACCAAATTGTCCATGAATGTCCTCCAGAGACTAATTAGAACATGATAATCAGGCCAAAAATGTCTTTCCAATTTGGCAGACCAATGATGTGAGCACTGAAGTTAATTTCTTTTCCTCGTTCATATAAAAACTTCATTCCATAATACATTTTCCTAAGTCAAATTGCTAAACTAGCCCATCTAACAGAGTATCTTTCATTTGATAAGAAACAAAAATAAAAGATTAAATTTTCCTTTTCATGGAAATTTATATTAACCTGTCAATTAAAATGGTGCACTGGTAATTAAACAATTACACAAAATGGCTTAATGCTTTACTTCTCAGTAAAGAAACCTTATACCTTTTAATTGAATCTTGCTGCCATTAAAGTATGCAGAGAGCTAAATATGTCTCTGTGCTGAAATGAGTCATGAATCCACAATATAAATTAAACAGAAAAATATCATATAATGATTTTTAATATTCCTTTAAATTTGTTAATTTTATTATTCCTTTAAAATTTGTTAAAGAAATTATTTGTTTACATTATGGTACATCTGTTAAAGTAGAATGTCACTTTCCTTCTTAGACATTAGAGATAAATTTAAAAGCCCTGCATATTAAGTTGATCTAATTCATGTCCTTTGCCACATCCAGAGTGAATGAAACCCAGCATTTAAAGTCAATAATAATTTGTAATAACACATATAGAGTGGCAGCTCCTTAAAAAGATTCTTTTGCTACTTGGCATTACAAATTACTTACTGCACTCATTCCAGTGAACCAAGATGTAAAATAATCCTTTATATGAAGTGCGTCATTAGTACTAGAAGTATTAAAACGTAAGTCCTGACAATGAAATGCTATTGACATAGCATTTCATTGTCATCCTTTTTCTCCTTTAAAAAAAAAAGGAAATTCTGTCATTGAGACAACATGTGTAATAAGCGAGACATAGAAAGACAAGTACCACATGATCTCACTTATACGTGGAATCTAAAAAGTTGAATTCATGGAAGCAGAGGGTAGAAGGTGGTTACCAGGGGCTGCAGGGTGGAAATTGGGAAGATGCTGGTCAAAGGACACCAAATTTCAGATAGGAAAGATAAGTTCACGAGATCTACTGTACAATCTAGTTAATAATATTTTATTCCTAAAAATTGCTGCAAGAGTAGATACTAAGTGCACTCACCATAAAACCTGAGAGTAATGCACGTTAATTAGTTCAATTCAGCCATTACAGAATGTATACATATTTCAAATCATATTGTACATGATAAATATATATAATTTTTGTTTTTTAATAATGAATTAATATAAAAATCAAAAACAAAAGATAAACATAAATCTTGGCAGCAGGTCAAGGCAATGTGGCAACGCATTTTACTTGCCATAAATTCACCTTAGTTTAACTACTATTAAGAGATCTGTATGAAATATGTATATTCTGATCAGGTGTTATGATTGTAAGTGAAAAAGCCGAGTCAAGTCTCAAGTCCATTAGCACAAAAGGAGATTGAACAAGTGACCTCATCAATTCTTTTGCAAGTATCAGGACTATGATTAATCAGAACAATTATTTTTAAAGTATTTTTAAAGAGTTACATGAGAGGGAAAAATTAACTAATGTTCCTTGGTCTACTTCTATCCATAGAATAATACAGTGCTTCCCAATTTTTAATGTGCATATGAATCACCTGGGAACATTTTAAAACTATAGAATCTTGATTCAATAGGTATGAGGTAGAGTCTGGAGCTCTTCATTTCCAATAATCTCCCAAGTGCTGCTGAAACTGCTAAGCCTGCTACATTTTGAATAAGGGCCAAAAACATTAATTACAAACAGACTGTTACATCATCTCCCGTTTTACTGTTCTCTTCATTTTTTTCAAATGATATTTACTGGACTTTTCAATGCACAAGGCTGAGAGGTACAAACTTACACAACACATACGCTCAACTTATTATACTTTAATTTTTAACCAATAGAGGGTCAAAGTAAGTTTTGCAAATACTTTTTAAAGAATAACTAAATAAGATTCAATGTTTAATACTAAACATGTATAAACAATATAAGAAATTGGTACACTCCCAGAATTATGGCACTCAATGTCATGTTGCATAGTAAATAATCTGCGGATAAATGAGGGTGCTATTTAGCCATGAGGATTCCATGATACAACCTCAACATTCATATGGGTTGGTACTCTTATATGTGATAGACACTGCCATTCTTAATAATCTTACTAACTTAGCTTTGGAATTCTGAGCCTAGAAATCTCCAGTTCATTTGATAATTGTTTTTTAAAATATTTGACCAATTGTTTCTTAGATGGTAGATACTATAACTTTACCATACCTTAAAATTCTAGAAAACTTTCTTTCTTCTCACTAGTAACTAGTCAGTTTTACCTGTGATTAGCATAATTTAGAACTCTTTCATTTTTAGTAATATTAAATAAAAACCTGATGTGAGAAAACACTGAAATAAAGAGTTGAGCCTGAGCCTATTCACTGCAATGTTATACAGAGGCATATGCATGTAGGTTTGGCCTCAAATATATGCCATGATACAAAGTAAAAAAAAAAAAAAAAAAAAAAAAGGCGAAAAATTGGCCAAGCATTCCTTTTATTGCCCCAAGAAAATGTCAAACATTGTAACAAATTTTATTTCCATAAAACATGAGGACTGAATATAACTATTCATAAATGTCAGTCATTACAATAAATATGCACTTACTCAACCGAACTATTGACATTTTGCCCCAAACTATTACTATCCCACTTCTGCGATCACGTGGAACTCAAAACTGCCAGCAGATAGAAATCAGTGTTTTTTAAGAAAGGAACTTAGGCCTTCTGAAATATTTTTAATTTCGTCAGCATACATTTTCAAGAAATCTATTATATTCAAAATATTTTAGTAGATTATGCAGGAGATTTAAAAGATAGAGAATCCATGAATTCTGCTTCCGATATGGAGTAAGAAAATAACCAAATAATAAGAAAAGTACAAAGTAATCGCAGTGCTGAACAGAATTTAAGTGTATTCCTCTAATTGGCACAACCAGTGTTTAACATGTTCAGATTTTAAAAATCATATAATATTGGAGGATCAGGTGATTCTTTTTGAATAGGAAAATGAAATGATTATGCATAGGAATTTTTAATAGCTGGAAATGAGGGAATGGGGAAGAGTATTCCAGGCAATGGGAATATCTTGAGTAAATGTGCAGAGGTAGGGACACATTAGCCATGTCTTGGGAACAGTGGCTTTGTGTGTCGTAGCCACAGAGAGGAGCGCAGTGAAAACTAAGATGAAACTGGTAGACTGTATGTAGAACTCTGAGGGATCATCAATAGCAAACTAGAAAATTCGGCCCTCATTCAGTAGGTTGGAGAGTAACTACTTTTCAACAAGAGGGTCACACCATCAAAATTTTATTAAAGTAAAATCTTTAAGTACAGAATGGATTGATGGAGAAAGCTTGAGAGAAATAGGAGGTTAGGACTGTAATCCAGATAGAAAATGTTAGAGAACTAAGGTAGAACTGTGTATGGGGGATATGAAAATAAGGGAATGTAGACAACATTTCTAAGAGACTCAAAATAACTTCATTCAATTTTCAAATCATTTAATCCACAGTCTTTGGAAATGCCTATATACAAAATTATGTGCTATAGCCTGAGGATATAAAGATTAATAAACTGAGAATAAAACGAAGAAGGAAGAGGATGAAGGAGGAAACTGTTCTGCAGCCATGGTAACAAGTAGACACCAACAAAAGTTTTGATTTACCCTACTTATTAACAACTAGTTGCCTCTCTGATTGTTATCATGCTTGCGCCAGCCAACAAGCAGCAAACTCTCCCTTCTGAAAGTTTGCCAATCAGAGTGGATTCACTTCGACGAACATAATTCTGAATTCAAACTAATTAACAGTGGTCTTACCTGAGTTACCATGCTTCTAAAGCTGAGATCATCCTACTCCCAATTTGAAATGTTCTCAGATTGCCGGACCTCTGATTTCCCCCAAAACTTAAGAATACTCTGCTTTCAGAGACTGTGGTTGACCAACAGCAATCCCTCTTATGTAAGTAAGATGTTATCAAGCTCACATCCAATGTTTAGAAAAACTGCAAACTTTGTTAAACCTTTATACTGTTGCTGTATATTTCTGCTGTTTCTATCATTAACACAAACACAAACCTAGTTGTAGGAAACCATTTGCATATTATTAAGAGGTAGCCAGAAGAAGAATTTACTTAGAAAAACCATTTATCACTTACTCCGTATTTACTAAGTGATTACTATGTGCTATAGAATATGCTTAGACTATGTTAGATTATGAGTATACAGCAGATGAGCCACTCCATAAATAATTATAAACAGTACTTTTTATTAGAAATCAAAAAGAATTTCATGGTAATCCTCATTTATAATAACTGCACTAAAGCCAATTCCTGACACAGTGTGATCACCTAAGTATTTGTTAATAAACTGAATTCAGAGAACAGTTAAAGCCATAGAAATTGATGAGAATTATGTAAGACAGTGACTACAAAGCAACAGTGTATTTGAGGAATATGAAAATGATGGGATGTGATTTATGCTTTTTTATTACAAGACATTAACATTGTATGAAATGAGAGAAGTGGCTGAATCCCCAAAATAAGAACTTACAATTATATGAAAGTAATTTTGCACTAAGACTCTACTACATAAAATGTCCATTGACACAGAATTTTAATAATTGCTTATCCAATTTTTGAAGCAGTCTCAGAATGAAAATGGTGAAAACTCATAATACTGCTAGAATTTTTACTTTATGAACAGTAACACCATTTCTGATGAATGTTTCATATTGAGGCCATAATGGAACAAATAAATCATTTAGTGAAATGTGATCATTTTTCAAATAAAGAAGTTGAATCTCACGGTGGCTTGATGGCAAGCTCAAAAGCTAGTCAAAATCATATTAGAACCCAGTCATTGCACTACACTGCCCCAGTGCCTCAACCTCATTCTCTTAGATCTTGGTATATTTGAAGACCAAGTATCTGAAAGTCATTATTCAAATAGTTACCTTGTAATTAATGTGGTTCAATTACCAAACATGATCTCCATTTTCTTTAGTAGTAGTGAGTGATTTATATTTCTAACAAGTGAGGTATAACAAGACTAAATATACATAAAAATGAACCATCAAAATGCAAATTAGAGATGTGGGGTTTTAATTATGTTCCTTTGCTGACAAAATTTGCAAAGAATTACAAAAGAATAATAATCTATGCTGCAGAGGCTTCAATGATTTGGCCAAACACCTACTTAGCTTGAAGAGTATCAGTTGTTTCTAACCTTATGAAAAATATTTTGGCAGTGTCTATCGAAACTTTAAAATCAATCATATGCAATAAACCATTAATTTTCCTTTAGGGTCCTGCCACAAACAAATTATCAGAAATTTAAACAGAGATATATGTAAATATGATATAAAATTTAAACAGTATTTACAACACAAAAATATTTACTTCATACAAAAAGGAAAATGTCAGACCAATCCAAATAACTTAATAGAGACTTGCAGAATCACTGAATATATAACTGTGTAAGAATATTATAAAGCCAGTCAAAATGTTCCTTTTGAAGGCTATTTGGCACTATATTAAAGTCAATACCTCACAATGTAACATTAAAAGAGCAGGATTTATAATTTATGTAGAACAATTTTGGGAAAACATTTTTGGAAACATACTTCAGGACATCACTGAAGTGGATGTACTTGTGGGATTGAAAACAATTCTCTTTGAAAATTTCCTTCTATCTATATTTTCCAAACTCCTTATTCAACACATACTAATTTTGTAATAAATATATTCCATGTTGTAATAAAAGTATCTGCAATGACAATAAAGAAACAATAAAAGCAAAGTTACACAAAGTTTGCTTTCAACATGCCCTCATTTCAAAAACAGTCAACGTGAATGAGTTTGATGAAAGCAGTACCTTCAACAAAATTCATCTTGGGCAGTCAACCTCAGGAAAGTCCGATTAGCCAGTTGCCAGGTGTAACCTTGAAACGCCACTGGGAAATCTAAAGAAGAGGCTCCGCCTCCTAAATTTCAGGCCAAGTTTCTGCCAAGGGACAGGCAGGAATTGAAATACTGGATGATAGTGCATAGCATGTGTAATGAGAAACAAGCAAGATTTCAAAGCTAGCAGGTATAAATGCGCACTCACAAAGCTTTAGTTGGTCAGTCTTTTAAGAGTTTTATTAAACAACAACAACAAAGTGGGAGGATGTCATTTAGAAACCGAGATGAGCATAAACCCCCCCCCCCCCCAGAGTTTGTATTCAGAGGCAAAACTAAATAAATTCACAAGAAGAAAAGGAATGGATAAACTGGGAATAAGATATTTGTGGTCATAAACTAGCCATATTTAGAATGCTCAAAATAGGAAAATAGACATATATGTTGGCACAACCAAAACCTGTGGTTGTAAAAAATAACCAAATTCACAGATATGATAGTCTAAAGGACACAGTGCTGGAAGTAAAGTGGGTAATTGAGATTTGCAAATGAAGAGATTTATGGTATAATGCTATCTGATATCTAAATGCTGGAGTTAAGTTGCAGACTGTATCATGAATATAATTTATTAAAGCATTATATTGTTATCTTTAATATTTTCTATTTTGCATTCAGCACTGCATTGTAAATTCATGTATTTTCTACTAACAAGTTACTATATACAATGATATGCAACATTTTAATTAAAAAATTATTTGCACAATTCCTCCCATGTTAAATTTTTTAACATTCTGCAAGATATGTTCTGTGTTAGCTAAATTAAGTACTCCTTAATTAATCCATTTTTAGCACTTCATTCGCTGATACAAATAGTTGCCTTTATCATTTAATAACAATGCTTCTCATTAAAGGACTGTAAAATATCATAATGAAAATAATTTACATTGATAAAGATGATTGAATTTCATAATAATGATAAAAAGTAATGGCCTATATTTATCCATGACAAACACAAAACAATTTTATCTTTTGAACATTCAATTATGCTTTTCAAAATGCTTATGGTGTAGCAAGCAGAAAACTATCACCATCATCTTGTTACAAGCCGAAAACAGTGGCTCAGGCCAGGCACAGTGGCTCATGCCTATAATCCCAGCACTTTGGGAGGCCAAGGCAGGTGGATTCACCTGCAGTCAGGAATTTGAGACCAGTCTAGCCAAAACGATGAAACCCCCCTCTCTATTAAAAATAAAAAAATTAGCTGGAGGTGGTGTAGCTGGAGGTGGTGGGTGGTGGCATGTGCCTGTAATCCCAGCTATTCGGGAGGCTGAGGCAAGAGAATCACTGGAGCCCGGGAGGCAGAGGTTGTTCAAAAATACACACACACACACACACACACACACACACACACACACACACACACAAATATATATTTTTTTTAAAAAAGAAAAGAGTAGCTCAAAACATATAATGCTTACCTAGAGCATAACTGGGAATAACAAAAAGGAAAATCAGGTGCTTATAGAAGGCTGATACACTGAAAACTATTTGAGCTTCCTGTTAACCAATAAATCTGAAACCTACCTATACAAATAGAACTTATCATGCAGCCAATCCAGTAAAGTAGCTGGATGATATGACAGTGAAGTAGCTGAAGTAATGACAGTGATTGTAAAAACTGTGGCTGGGCATGGTGGCTCACACCTGTAATCCCAACACTTTGGGAGGCCACAGTGGGCCGATCACCTGAGGTCAGGAGTTCAATACCAGCCTGGCCAAGGTGGTGAACCCTTATCTATACTAAAAATACAAACATCAGCCGGGCATTGTGGCACACACCTATAATCCCAGCTACTTGGGAGGCTGAGGTAGGAGAATCGCTTGAACCCTGGAGGTGGAATTTGCAGTGAGCCAAGATCATGCCACTGCACTCCAGCCTGCGAGACAGAGCAAGAGTTTGTCTTAGGGGAAAAACAACAACAACCACAACAATGACAACAAAGCAGTACCATATTGAAAATATGACATATAGAAAAATATATTCCACAAACATTTATTGATTTACTACTTTGTGTCAGGCTATATTTTTGATTTTAAAAATACAATGGTAAACAAATGAACCCAGAGATCTGTTCCCATGGAAAAATGACTCTAAGAGAAAAAGAAGTTGTGAGTAAGTAATTTCAAAATTCTCAATTTACCACTTGCCATTATATCCCTGCTTCTTTGAATTGCCTTCCATAAAAGCCCTCTTCACTGGGTTTGTTTTTGGGAATTAAATCAGAACAGAAGCTCTGTAGTGTTAATACCAAACATTCTGGGAGTGTCTGAGAAAAAATGCACAGAAGCTGGTGGGGAAAAGTCAGTTAAATGAAAATTCTCAGCCAATCCTTACTTTTAGAAGTTTTAAACAAGACATCTTTCAGTTGAAAAGATTTTCAAAGATCAAATTTCTGCTGTGTGCCCCTAATCAACAGAAAACTTCTGTAAAGACATTTTGGATTTCAAAAGGCAAGACAATTTCAAAATTGTCTCTTTTGTAAATATTGTCCTAATTTTGTGTACATTGAAATATATTTTAAAAATACATCCTTGACTATTTAAAACCTTAGAACAAATTTTTGGTATTTATCTTCCAAAACCAGAACAGGCACTAACTTGACCTAACAAATGAAAGCTACTCAGTCAGCATGGGAGATTATAGATAGAAAAACATTTGTACTTTCTTACAATTCTCTCGACATGCCTGTTGTGGGAAGAACTATTAAGGTTTCCATTTGAGATGGAAGTATTTTGACTCAGTGAGTCAAAATACATTTAATTCTGCTTCCCCGATTGTCACCTGTGGTTTTCATGCTTTGTTTTCGACCTAAGCAAATGGACTTTTTTCCCCTATTGCTAGAAAAACTGCAGTACGTTTCAGAAATAACTCCACCACTTATCTTCCTTGCTAACATAAAATAGTATATTTCTGCACCTTGTTTACAGCGTTAGAAATTATACTTAATAAACAATGAGGCCAGAATAAAAATGTTTATTTCATGTGACACAAATTTAATTGGTTATTATTATTCTTTATGTTATGTTTTGGGATTTGAAAATATGCCTGATGGTATAAGGGCAGTTCTGGGACAAATTACTCAATGATCACTAACTTAATGCAGAAATTGTACAAAATGATCAGGGTTTTTTAAAACAAGTATTATAAAAACGTACTTGCTACATATAAAAGATCTTAGCCTGTTGAGGCAAACATACCTTGATCAAATCATGACCCTACCACTAATAGGAAAGGGATTATGGTAAAATTCACTAATTTCCCTTTGTCCCAGTTTTTATCTATAAAATGAGTCATCTTAGTGTCTTGCAAATAACTAAGGATGATGCTAACAGAGAAAATGAAAGCAGAGTAAATGCTCAATATGTATAATCTATTATTTGTCGTAACCTGTTCCCAATTGGTACATCATTGGAATTTATGGGTTTGCTTGTATTCATGCCCCATCAAACATTTGCAGAATGCCTACCATGTGTAGACATGGCACCAATTTACCAGGAAGTCATTTTTTATAATTAAAATGGCTCCACTGCCCAATTCCTAGGGAAGAAATCAGTGAAATATTGGACATTACATACACTATTGGACCAGATGGCATACAACACTGATGTCACTCTCTCAGCACAAAACATTTATGTGGGGTGGTGTCATGGTGGCACCATGCATCATATGCAACATCAGAAGAAGGGGTTCAGTGTTTAGCAAAACACCATCACACACAAACTTCACCAACAATTTACAAGGTAGCTGATGGCGAATTAACTTCTCTTGAACTAATTCAAAGTTTTCAGTAGTATTCTAACTGAAAACTGAAGCCAGTGGCCAAACATCATGCATTTGTATATCTCTTCTAAGCACTAGTGGAGGCATGCTGATGAAACACACACAACCAAGAAGTAGCAAACTTTAATGCATTTTCAAATCACCGAGATACATTCTGCTTCTGATAGTACTAATGAAATTTGATTTGAATATGAGTTTGGAGTTTCTGGCTTCCACCACTGTAACTAGGACTTCCCAATTATAAATACAGTAGTATGCATGGGTGACAAATAACTTCCAATGTGAAAAAAATGCAATTTAGAACTTCACTGAAGATAATCAAATCTGAAGCAATGATGGAGAAACGTGCAAGTCAAAAATACAAGCTCAAGAAGCATGTAACACACAAATCTGATGATGATAATAAAGGATAACGTTTATAAAAGAGAATGCAATCAATGATGTGAAGAATACATAAAACAAGGCTCCAATGATTTTCATTAAAATGTATATGTTAATTAAAAGTGTGTTTTTTGAATATTGAATAGAATCTCATGTGTACATGTGTTTAAAAATACTACCTTCCATGCCCTATAAAGTACAGCATGACACAATCCTTCACACTTAGCTAAAAGCACTCTAATGTAATCCCGCTTTCTCTTTTTTCTGCTACCTTCACACATTGGCCTTGTTTTGTTTTTGCATCTCAAATACCAAAGGTCATTTTACACTTCTTGATCTTTACGCTTGCTGCTCTTATATCGAAAATATTTTTTTTCCTTTTTTATTCTTTCTCACCTATTAGGTCTTAACTCAGATGGTACCTCTTCAGATATGCATTTGCTATCCCATTTTAAGAAGCCCACTCTCTTTCCCTTTATTTTACGCTGATCAATTTCCTTTACATTTCTCGTCACAAACTTTCACTATCGCCTCGTTTGTTATCGATATTCCTGTAAGAATATAAGAACCACAAGAGCAGGAACTTTCTTTAGATTTTTTACCAATGACTGAGAAGTAGTTATATTTGTTAAATCAATCAATGTTTGTTAAATCAAATCAATATTTGTTAAACCAGTAAATGAATGAAGAGATCATTGTGGCTTTGGGGAATAAAGGTTCACTTTCATGGCCTACACGCCCTGAATATAGAATAAGACAAATGTTGAATATTGAACACTGGTTGAAGGGGAAGAAAGCACATAGCAAGGAACAAGAGCCGGCAGTATTCTTCTCCCTATAAAATTATGCCAAAGAGATCCAGTTTGGTATATAATTAATTTTTATCAAGCATCAATTATATACAAGAACTTTTATTATGTGTTTTTCATTTAAACTTCACCACTCCCTTGTGAGTTAAGAATACAGTCCAAGGTCATACAACCAATAAGTGACAGTCTGATTAAAGTGGCAAAAAATAGATTCCTTGGTTTGCATCCCGGCTGTTTCATTTTGTGACCTTGGCTAAGGTTAAGCGTAATGTGCCTCAGCTTCCTATTGTATTGCAAAAAAGTTTTTCTTATTGATCACATTCTCAAAAATAAACTTGATTTGAAGCACATCTCATGCTCTAGAAACTGTATCAGATTATTTTTTAAGTGATAGGGAAAGAAGCATTAATTTCTAAATTAGAAAGCATTAGCAGGTTAATCAAGAAGCCTGTTAGTGATGATGACAAAGTTAGTACATTTTAAATTCAGATTGAAAATACTCAAGCTAATACTCAAGATACAGGAAAACTAATGTTTTATTCATTGTTCCAAACTTTGGCATATACTCCACAAAATAGCACCGTGCTTTACAAAAATATATTTTCAAAAAGAATATTGACTGATAACTACAGAAAAAAAAATGTATTCAAGTGCTCTCAGACTGAGGATAGGAAAAGCAGACTCTAGAATTTGGATGAAGCACAGCTTTAAAAAATGTGCTAAATATCTGCATACCTGAGGTTTGAAAGATTCAAGCATGTGAATGCCTTGCCATTTCACTCAAACTGTGATTCAGTGGTGGGTAGGATTCTATTAAATGATTATACTTGTAAAATCCTTTTTAAGCTGAGATGTATTAGTGAGAAAGGTATTCGATTAAGAAACAAAAACAACAAAAACATATTGTTTATAAACACATTTATAAATAATATTTATAGACAATATGATCACTAATATATAATATGTATGTAAATGTCACATATTTGGAAAGCAACTCCCTTTGACTAGAGATTAGTAACATCAAAGATTAAATAGAGAAAAGGAAAAGCTTTGCATAAAATCTTACTCCTATGTTAATTACTGGGTGTTCGTTTTATCTGCAAGTTTAAAATTTCTTCTTTCCTTTTCTCAGTGGCTGGATAAGGGATAAAACTGATATGCTCAATACTAAGTAATTCAGTTTCATGACATAGCTTCCAGTTCTTCTTGATTCTGAAATTTCCGCTTCTCTCAAATACCTCTCCCTCAAGTAGAGCTCTGCTAGCAGGGGCCTGTCTTTCCTGATGACTGGAAACCCGGGGACTTTGTATAACTATCTCAATTACTATATCCTACAGAGCCTGACTCATTATCATAGCTCCAGTCCCTAAATGGGCTCTGGTCATGGATTGACCAAATGGGTCATTTGTAGTCTTATCTTAATGGGAGACTGCCCCTTGATTAGGAAATCTCTGCCTCAGAGAAAACACATCACGTTGATGGTTTTGACCTCAAGAGTTCATCCGTTAGCTGTCTTTGATATTTTAATTTTATAAGTTTAATCTCTCACTTTTAAACATTTTATTACAAAAGCCATACATGCTTATTGTAGTGGAAAATTAAAGTAGTACAGACGCATATAAAGTTAACAGTCAAAGCACCCCATATCTCTACAAAACCACAGTCCCATTAGCTAGAAGTAATACTTGTCAGATGTTATGTCATCCATCCATGCATGCATCTATCCATTCAGCCATTTTTAAGCTATCCGTTTATCATACTCATCTGCCTATCTAATGAGATCAAACAGCATACACACTGTCTATGCATCTACTTTCTTACATACTTTCACAAGATGTGCTCAATTAGTAAAAATTCAAAATTTAACTCTACCACTCTCTAGTTTTATAAATTTGGATAAGAAACTTAATTTCTTCATTTCTTCATGCCTTTGTTGGCAAAATGAGGCAAAGCCTTTTCAAAGAAGGTAAATGCAAGCAAAACATTTAGAGTAACGCCTGGCAAAATGTATGTTTTCAGCAAATTTTGACTTTAAGATGTGTATACACATGTATAGATGCAATTTGAACTTCAACATTAATTTTAATAATGTATTCATTGATCCATTTATTTATTATCTAACTATCTACTGGACACCTGCCCTAAGTCAAGGATTACGCCAAACGCTTTAGGTATAATAGTGAGCAAAAATAAAAATACAGACAAACCTGGACCCTGATTTTATGGTGCCTATGGCACAGATATACCTGCCTAACAGCCCATAGCATGAAAAATACGGGAGCTACTATATACAGTGCTGCAGTGAATATCCTTACACATTTGTTGTAGATATGTGTGAGTATTACTATATATCTATTTCTTGAATGTGAAACCTCAGGGTCATATATATGTAAAATTCCATATTTTGAAAGATAATGCCAAATTGTCTGATTAAAAAATTATGAATTGTTTTTCCCCCAAAAGAAAACATAGGACCTGTTTACATGAACCCTCATAATAACAGGATAGTTGTACTGTGTGCATTTATTTAATTATTAGCTACGTTAAGCTTAATTTTATTTTGATGAGCTATTTCTAATTTTCCCAGGTAGATGTCCTGACTATAATATATAGCCACTTTTATAATGTTGTTTTTTGTATATTCATTACAGGAATGTTATCATACTGAAGTTATTAATTCTTTATTAGTATGATTCTGCAGTCCATCATAGATTTTATTACTGTTTAATGGTGTTTTTCACCATAAAAAAATATTTTAATTTTGTGTTGGTAAATTTGTCAATCTTTTATTTTACAACCTCTGGGTTTTATATCACCTTAATATTATTGAAATATTCTTCTACATTTCAATATCGGATTTTTAATGTTTATTCACATTAAATCATTATCTGAAGGTTATTTTAGTATTTGTTGTGCGTTGGGTTTTCACAGTTGAAGACTTTAATTTATTAACCTATTCTGTCTGTAGAGACACGAAATGTCACCCTAATTGTGTACTATATTTACCTAAATAAAAGGGAATGTTATCAAAATATCTATTCTATATCATTAAGCTATTTCTGTATCATGTCATACTATGATAAATGTTATGTTATAAAATCTACTAAAGCAAACTACCTATTTAAAAATAATTTATTGACTATACACATGCATCTAGATTTACACTAATTTTAGAATTATCTAGAAAACAGAATCTCTCTTCCCATTCATGTGGTTATTTTCGGTGTGTTCACCCTCATTTATTTCCGCCCTTTCTTCTCTGCTTATTCTCTAAGTGGCTGACCCTTTCACACTGCATCTCCCGTGATCATTTGCTGGCTAGATTCCAGTAGCAGTAAGCCAGTGGGAAGTACCAGCTGGAGATTCAAATACAAGGGAAAGAGAAGGCTGGGGAAATTTCTCCTCTATTATTTCCCTGCTTCAGAGCTACATAACATATTATCTGAATCCTACCAAAAACTACATTCCCTTCATTTGTGCAGCTTTCACTAGATTCCATTCCCCGTTTCCCCTAAGCCCTGGCGATAGTAACTACTTCCTACTATTGTTCCTCTCTAGATTATTTCTTGTCACCTATCTGTTAACACATACCATTGTAATTTTTAAAATAAAATTATCTTCATTTCACTATGTGAAGTAAATTGTATTTATTGCTAGGGTTCTGTTATATCCTCTAAAATAATACAGATATAGATATATAGACAGTCGTATACATCCGTATGTTCAGGGGCCTGTGAGTGTATATATAAGTATACAGATGCTCCTCAACTTATGACCGGGTTACATTCCAGTAAACCCCTTGCCATTTGAAACTATAGAGTCAAAATTGCATTTAAGACACTGAACCCATTAAACATTACAGCTTAGCCTAACCTTCCTTAAACATGCTCAGAACAGTTACTTTCGGTTAGAGTTGGGCAAAACCATCTAACACAAAGCCTATTCTATAAAAACTAAGGTGTTGAATATGTCACGTAATGTATTGAGCACAGTACTGACAGTGAAAAATGGCATTATTAAATGGGTACTCAATGTACAGTTTCTACTGAATGCACACTGCTTTCATACGATCATAAAGTCGAAAAATCATTAGGCAAACCATCCTAAGTCAGGAACCATCTAGATCTGGACTACAATAACTTCAAGAACTTGTTTTAGATTTAAGGGGTACAAATGAAATTTTCTTACATGGATATATTGTATAGTGATGAAGTCTGGGCTTTTAGAGTACCCATCACACAAATATTCTACATTGTACCCAGTAGGTAATTTTTCATCCCTCACCCGCTTCCCACCATCCCACATTTTGCAGTCTCCAATGTTGAGTGTTCAATTCTGTATGTCCATGTGTACCCATTGCTTAGTTAGCACTTATAAGTAAAAAAATGCAGTATTTGATTTTGCATTTGAATTATTTCACTTAGGATGATGGTCTCTAGTTTCATCCATGTTGCTGCAAAACACATAATTTCATTCCATTTCATGGCTGAGTAGTATTCCATGGTATGTACATACCACATTATCTTCATCTACTCACAGACACAACTTGATTCCATGACTTTTCTATTATGTGTTGTTCTGCAGTCAACAGGTGAGTGTGATTGAAATTATTAACGTACAAAGTAACTTAGAAGTAGCATTTACATTATATGTGACTTCCTTTCCTCATGTCTTTATTTATGTACTTATATATAATTTTAAACTTCCTATAAATAATGCTTACACTTTGTGTGGTTTACTTCTAAGAAATCTATATAGATTTTGGAACTTCGCTTTCTTAAAAATAATTTTATTGTATATTTTAAGGTATAGACATGATGCTTTAAGATACATGTGTATAGTAAATGGTTACCATAATGAAACAAGTTAACATATTCATCATCTCACATAGTTACTCATTCCCCCACCCTGTGGCAAGAGCAACTATAATCTACTTATTTAGTAAAAATCCTGAAAACAACATACTATTCAATATAATCCTCATTTTATAAGGTCTTTAACTTGTTTATTCTGCATATTTGCTACTTTGTAGACTTTGACCTATATCTCTCCATTTCCTCCTTCCATCCCTAACCTGGTAACTACTGTTTTATTCTCTATATATACACAATGGAATATTACTTGGCCTCAAAAAAGGAGATCTTGGCCGGGTGCTGTGGCTCACGTCTGTAATGCTAGCACTTTAGGAGGCCAAGGTGGGCAGATCACCTGTGGTCAGGAGTTCGAGACCAGCCTGGCCAATATGATGAAACCCTGTCTCTACTAAAAATGCAAAAATTAGTTGGGTGTGGTGGCAGGCACCTGTAAATCCCAGCTACTTGGGAGGCTGAGGGCAGAAGAATCACTTGCACTGGGGAGGTGGAAGTGGCAGCGAGCCAAGATTGTGCCATTGCACTCCAGCCTGGGTGGCAGAGTGAGACTTCATCTCAAAACAAAAACAAACACAAAAACAACAAAAAAAAAGGAAATCTTGTTATTTTCCACAGGACAGATGGATCTGAAGAACATTAGGCTACATGAAATATGTGAGACACAAAAAGAAAAATATTGCATGATCTCAATTATATGTGGAAACTAAAAAAAAAAAAAAAATTGTAACTATCCTGAATATCACTTTATTACCTCTGTACATTTTCTCATTTTGACATTGCTTTATATAATGAGAAAACCATATTTTCAAATAATTTATTTCATGCTTTCCAATATATATCCAATATTATTTTCTCTTATCACATAATATTGGCTAGGTTCTCCGGAAAAATACTCAACAGTGACAACACAGAGGAGGAATATTTTTGTCATGTTTATTGTTTAAGTAATAGTCATTCTAGCATATTGATATGGTTTGGATTTGTGTCCTTGCCCAAATCTCATGTTGAATTTTGAGCCCCAGTGTTGGAGGAAGGGTCTGGTTGGAGGTGACTGGATTATGAGGGTGAATTTTCCGCTTGATGTACTCATGATAGTAAGTTCTCATGAGATCTGGTTGTTTAAAAGTGTGTAGTACCGTCCCCTGCTCTCTCTTCCTTCTCTGGCCATATAAAGTGTCCCTGCTTCTCCTTCGTCTTCCACCAGAAGGTGGGAGTTTCCTGAGATATCCCCAGCCATATTTCCTGAACAGCCTGAAGAACTGTCAATTACACCTTTTATCTTTATAAATTACTCAAGTCTCACATCGTTGTTTTTAGCAATGCAAGAATGAACCAATACAGAAAATTGGTACCAAGAGATTGGGCACTGCTACAAAGATACATGAAAATGTAGAAATGACTTTGGAACTGACTAAGAGGCTGTGGTTTTAACGGTGTGGAGGGCTCAGAAGACAGGAAGATGAGGGAAAGTTTGGAAATTCCTAGAGACTTGTTGAATGGCTTTGACCAAAATGCTGATATTGATATGGACAATGAGGTCCAGGCTGAGGTGGTCTCAGATGAAGATAAGGAACTTATTGGGAACTGGAGTAAAGGTCACTCTTGCTATGCTTTAACAAAAAGAGATTGGCAGCATTGTGCCCATGCTCTAGGTACCTGTGCAACTTTGATCTTGAGAGTGATGATTTAACACACATGGTAGAAGAAATTTCTAAGCAGCAAAACATTTAAGATGTGACCTGGTTTCTTCTAACAGCACATGGTCACATGCATGAGCAAACAGATTATCTGAAACTAGAACTTATATTTAAAAGGGAAGCAGAGCATACAAGTTTAGAAAAATTACAGCCTGACCATGTGGTAGAAAATAAAAGCCCATTTTCTCAGGGTGGTAGGGGAAATTCAAGCTGGCTGCAGAAATTTGCATAAGTAAAAAGTAACTGAATGTTAATAGTTAAGACAAAGGGAAAAATGCTCAAAGGCATGTCAGAACCCTTTGCAGCAGCCCCTCTTATCATAGGTCTGGAGGCCTAGGAAGAATGGCTTTGCAGGCTTGACCTAGGGCCTCAATGCTCTGCACAACCTCAGGACATGGATCCCATATCCCAGCCACTTCAGCTCCAGCTGTGGCTAAAAAGGCCCCAGATCCATCTTGGGCTGTTGCTTCAGAAGGTGCAAGCCATAAGCCCTGGTGGCTTCTACATGTTGTTAATCCTGCAGGTGCACAGAGTGTGAATGTTGAGGCTTGAGAGCCTCCACCTAGATTTCGGAGAATGTATGGAAACACCTCCATGTCTAGGCAGACATCTGCTGCAGGGGTAGAGCCCTCATACAGAACCTTTACTAGGGCAGTGCAGAAGGGAAACGTGGGGTTGGAGCCCTCACACAGAGTCCCCCTGGGGTACTGCCTACTAGAGCTTTGAGAAGAGGACCACTGTCCTACAGACCCCAGAATGGTCTATCCACCGACAGTTTGCACGATACAACTGGAAAAGCTACAGCCACTCAATGCCAGGCCACGAAAACAACCGAGGGGGCTGTACCCTGCTGGGCCACAGGGATGGAGATGCCCAAGGCCTTGGGAGCCTGCCCTTTGCATTGGCATGGTTTTAATATGAGACATGGAGTCAAAGAAAATTATTTTGGAGCTTTTAGATTTAATGACAACTCTGCTGGGTTTTGGACTTGCCGGGGACCTGTAGCCCCTTTGTTTTGACTGATTTTTCTTTTTGGAACAAGAGTATTAAGCCAATACCCCCATTCTGTCTTGGAAGTAACTGTTTCTGATTTTACAGGCTCATAAATGGAAGGGATTTGCCTTATCTGAAATGAGACTTTGGACTATGGACTTTTGAGCTAATGCTGTAATGAGTTAAGACTTTGGGGAACTGTTGGGAAAGCATGATTGTATTTTGAAATGTGAGAACAACATGAGATTTGGGAGGGGCTGGGGCAGAATGATACGGTTTGGAACTGTGCCCCTGCCCAAATCCCATGTTGAATTGTGATACCTAATATTGGAGGAGGAGCCTGGTGGGAGGTGACTGGATCATGGGGGCAGATTTCCACCTTACTGTTGTAATAATAGTGAGTCAGTAGTCATGATGTCTGGCTATTTAAAAGTGTGTAGGCACCCCTTCCTGCTCTCTCTTCCTCCTTCTCTGGCCATGTAAACCACGCCTGCTTCCCCTTCACCTTCCACAATGATTTCCTGAGACCTCCCCAGCCATGCCTCCCATACAGCATCCAGAACTGTGAGTCAATTAAACCTCTTTTCTCTATAAACTTTCCCACTCTCAGATGTTTACAGCAATGTGAGAACATACTAATACGTATATCAAGATAAGGACATTTTCTTCTATTCCCAGATTAGTGAGAACACTTCTCAGGACTTTGTAATGAGCTTAAGCAAATGTCACTCCATGTATTATTTTTGCTTTACTGATAGGACTAATTCTGGTTCCCTAACTTTAAGAAAAGGAAGAACAAAGATTAAATATTTCACTATTTTGCACTTTGAGTTTCATTATTAATATAAATCATATTTTACATAAAATCATCAATTAAGTGAAAGCCCTGAATTTCATCACTTTAAAAGATTTGCCTTATTTCTCTTTAAAATATATGGCAAATATGGATGGAAGTATACATTCAGCAAATAATTTTGCCAGTTGAAATCTTTTATTCTAATGTAAACTCAAGGATAGTTAATAACCTTGCACATTTAAAATGCTTCCTTAAATAAAACATCTTTAATTGGTGCATCTTTGTATCAGGGAGGAGGCTATATTCTTGGTAACATAATAGTTTGGTTCAATTATCTACATGTACAGTTACTCAACTAGAGAAGGTAGGCAAAAAGCTGATTCACAATCACTAAACATAACCGGACATAGTTGGAAATAGTATGAATCACCCATGCATCCTCTGTCATGATATTCATAGCAATGCTCCTCAAAGTATATCTTCACTCATTATTTCTCTTTGCAATTTATCAGCTATTGCATTCACATATTCTGATGAGTTGAAAATAATAATTAAAATAGGTTGGAGCATATATGAGCAAAGAAAATAGCTTGAAATACAATGTTTTACAAAGGTTCAGATAATTTTAACAGAGCTAAGCTTCTAGAGGTTTACATGAACCAAATAAAAATTAGCACGGAAGTTTCATATTCCTTTTCAATTTCTCATTATAAATGTGTTTTTTCTCTGTGTGAGTGTAGAGTGATGAAGAATGAAGTAGATGAAATTTTCAGTAAAGCATACCATCTGTTGCCAAGAAATCAGAGGCAAATAGTTCAATAACTTTGGGCCATTGTACTGCATTAAATAAGAAAAAAAAAAAAAAAAAACCCTTAGTACTGCAAAGTTTAAATTGATTATGTTAATATGCATTTACCTCCAAATATTAAAGTAAAATAATGGAATAACAAAATTTTAGTCTGGTGGAAATTCATAGTTTGGATTTTGTATAGATGCACATTATGCTTTGAGCATATTAAATGCAGAATTACTTTTGTGTTGTTTAAGCTATTTTCACTGCTTAGAATGCTTTGTCCTTTTTTTCATTTATTTAACTGAATAAGTGAATACTGACTGTTATCCATCAGTCACTATCCGAATGCTTGCTCTGCAGTTGTTTCCCTGAATGCCTCAAGAGCTCAGTAAGCAATGCCCTTTTCCATCCTCTGAACGTTTATCACCAGGTAGATAATACCTTATATTGTTGTCCTAGCTTATATGCATGTGCGTGCATGCATGCACACACACACACGAATGTATTAAAAACTATTTTAATAAAACATTTTGTTAAAGTTTTAAGAAAGTAGTTAATGACTTCTTTACTGTCTGATTGTCAAATCAATGTTTTTGTCAATGTAATGGATCCAGAATGGATTATCACCTATGTTTGCTAGGTCCTATGTGAGTTGCTCAGCATAGTGTAAAGGAAGACACAACCCTTCACTGTGGTTACAGGGCACATGACAAATGAATTATAACGGGTGAGGTCATATTGTGTGTGTGTGTTTTTTAATATTAAAGTAAATTAAATATGTTAGGTAATATTCACAAGATGTTTACTTCTAAGGAAAGCAAAGAAGGCAACATTATTTGACTGCTTCTGTCGGACAGAGTCACTCAACAGTCATAACACCTATGAGTCAAATCATACCTTACAGAAGAGTTGTCTACCAAAATTCTTCATTGTTGTCACCTTTTCTAATTTCTCTTTTCAGAACAGGAGGGGTAACAATATGAATTCCTAGAAGACAATACATTTTCACAGTCTAATACCAAGACTGGCTCAATTTGCACCCATTAAATGCTTGTGGAAAAAAATGACCAAAATTGGTCATAGACTTCATTGCTCTTGTTAATTTCTATTACTTAGATTTTCTTTTGCAATCATTTTTTACTTTCACATTGAAATGAGCATATTTCATTTATATGAAAATGTTATTCAACTCACATTGCGTGTCCCTATGGGGATTTTTTATTTCCTTTTTAGAAACTATTTAAATAGGTCCTAAATTTATTTTCTTGGTCCATGGGGGTTGAATAAGCAAATTGAGAAAATCATTTTAACAACTGTCAATTCTATGATGTTAAAAGTGAGGTTAAAATCTGGTCATATATCTCTGGATCAGATATATTTTAGATAAAAATTAAAAAGGGCTAAGTTGCTAAGGTGACACACATGCTAAATTAAGTTTTTCTGATAATGTATACATCGATCAAAACATCACATTATATCCCATGAATAGTCACTATTATTTATAAATTCCCAAAACCTAAAATGAAATTAAAAAAAGAAAAATCAGATACTGAGAGATATGCATACTATGATCCCATGCTTGTAAAGCAACCTACTATTTATCTGATATTAAAAATCCTACTATTTAAAAATAAGTAAAAAAATATAAATTAAATTTGAAAAAGGGAAGGGGTAGCTGTACATCTAATCTCTAAACTTATTAATCCCATATGACTACAAATGTCCATGTATACTTTGACTTACTTCTTACTATGTCCTCACCCTCACTACTCCTGGTAACCACCATTCTACTGTCTACGTATTCAACTTATATTTTTTTCAGGTTTCAAATGTTAGATCATATAGTGTTAATATGGACCAAGATAATAAATTTAGGACCTATTCAAGTAGTTTCTAAGGAGGCATTTAGAAAATCCCCAAGGGGGCAAACAATGTGAGTCGAGTAACATCTCCACATAAATGAAATTTGCTGATTTATATGTGGCTAAGTAAAAAATGACTGTAAAAAATGTAAGTGATAGAAATTATCTAAGAGCAATAACATATGTTGTCTATGAACAATTTTGGTCATTTTTTCACAAGCATTTTTCTCTGTCTTATTTCACTTAGTATAATTTCCTTCAAGTTCACCTACGTTGTTACAAATGGCACTACCTTTTTTGAGGCTGAATAGTATTTGTGCGTGTGCGTGTCACAATTTCTTTATCTGTCAGTGGACACTCAGGTTATTTCCATATCTTGGCTATTGTGAATAACAACATAATGTACTTGAGACTACAGCTATCTCTACAAGGTTCTGATTTTATTTCCTGTAGGTATATACCCAGCAGTGGGATTGTTGGGTCATATGGTAGTTCTATGTTTAATTTTTTGAGGAAACACTTCTATACTATTTTCCATAATGACTGTACTAATTCACACTGACACCAGCAGTACTGCAAATGTTCCCTTTTCTCCTTGCCTTTACCAGTACTTGGTATCTCTTGTCTTTTTAGTATTCATCCTAACAGGTATGAAGTAATATCTTATTATGGTTTTAATTTGCATTTCTCTGATAGTGGTGTTGAGCACATTTCAATTTCTCTATCGGCCATTTGCACATCTTTTAAAAAAATGTCAGTTCAAGTCCTTTGTCAATTTATTTATTTCTTTATTTTTATTTTACTAACAGGGTTACTTGGTTTTTGGTTACTGAATTGTGTCAGTTACTTACATATTTTGGATATTAATCCCTTATCAGATATATGTTTTGCAAATGTTTGCTCCTAATCTGTAGCCTAGGTTTTTCTTTTGCTTGGCAGAAGCTTTTAAGATTAACGTAGTTCCACCAGTTTACTTTTGTTTTCTTGCCTGAAATTTTGATGTAATATTCTAAAAATCATTGCAAAGGTTAATGTCAAAGAGCTTTTTCCCTATATTTTCTTCTAGGAGTCGATTTTAGGTAGATCTTTAGGCCACTTTCACTTAATTTTTGTGTACAGTATAAGGGTCCAGTTTTTACAACACCATTTATCGAAGAGACTGTACTTTCTCCATGTGTCTTCTTGGTGGTCCCGTCCAAAATTAGTTGATGATATATGCTTAGGCTTATTTTTTGTGATCTCTATGCTGTTCCATCAGTTTATGTGTCTGTTTTTTGTCAACACTGTTTTTATTATTGTAGCTTTATAATTTAATTTGAATTCTGAAGAGTGATATTTCCAACTTTTTTTCCTCAAGATTTTTGCTATTTGGGATTATTTGTGATTTCATATAAGTTTTATAATGCTTTTTTATTTCTGTAGCTTTATAATTTAATTTGAATTCTGAAGAGTGATATTTCCAACTTTTTTCCCCTCAAGATTTTTGCTATTTGGGATTTGTTATTTCATGTAAGTTTTATAATGCTTTTTTATTTCTGTGGAAAAATGCCGTTTAGATTTTCAGAGGGATTGCATCAAATTTGTACAGTTAAGCTTCTATTTCCACAGATGCAACTGTGGACCAGAAATAATAATTAATAGAACAAAAGCTCAATCCAACAATACAAAATAATACAAGTGAAAATACACTGTAACAGTTACTTCTATAGCATTTCCATTGTATTATGTGTTATAAGTAATCTAGAGATGATTTAAAGTATATGGGGGGATGTACACAGGTATATGCAAATACTATGCCATTCTATATGAGGGATTTAAGCATCTTTAAATTTTAGTATCCACTGTCATCCTGGAACCCATGTCCCTTTAGGTAGTATGAAAATTTTAACAGTGTTAATTCTTCCAATCTGCAACATGGGATATTTTTCCATTTATTTACCTTTAACGCCTTCGTCAATGTTTTATAGTTTTCATTGTACATATCCTTTACTTTCTTGTTTAAATTGAGCCTTGAGTATTTTATTCCTTTATTACATTATTTTGGTTAGATCTTTTTTCAATAAAAAATGCAACTCATTTTTTGATTTTGTATTCCACTATTTACTGAACACATTTATTAATTCTAACAGTATTCTGTGGAGTCTTTAGAGTTTTCTACATTTAAGATCATGGCATTTGCAAACAGGTATAATTTTACTTCTTCCTTTCGGATGTGGAGCCCTTTTATTTATTTATTTTGTCTGATGGCTCCCATTAGTACTTTCGGTGCTATGATGAATAGAATTGGTAAGAGTGGGCATCCTTGCTTTGTACAAAATCTTAAGGGAAAAGCTTTCAGTACAACCACCCCACCACCACCATTGATCATAATATTAGCTATAGGTTTTTCATAAATAGCCTTGATGTTTTTTTCCAACATCAAAGTATGGAAATTTTCTTCCATATCTATTTTTGGAGTGTTATTATAATAAAAGGATGTTTAGCATTATCAAAAGCTTTTTCTGCATCTACTCAGATGATCATGTGGTTTTGATCCGTCTTTTCATTAATGTAGTATGTCACATTGATTGATTTGTGTACATCACACCAACCTTGCATCCTAGGGCTAATCCCACTTGGTCATGGTTTATAATCTTGATGTGTTGTTTAATTTGTTTTGCTAATATTTTATTGAGGAATTTTACATCTATATTCCTCCTAGATATTGGCCTATAGTTTTTGTTTCTTTTATGGAGTATGTTTGACTTTGGAATTTATGGTGATGTTGAACTCATAAAATGGCTTTAGAAGTATTCCCTCTTCTTCTATTATTTAGATTTTAAGAAGAAACGGTATAGTCTTTAAATGTTTGGAGGAAATGAGGAGAAGTAGGTCAAAGGACACAAACTTCAAGTTGTATAGGACAAATAAGTCTAGATAACTGCTTAGTATGATGCCTACAGTTAATGATATTGTATTGTACGCTGAACATTTGCTAAGAAAAGAGCTGAACATTTGCTAAGAAAAGAGACTTTAGGTATTCTTACCATACCAAAAAAGTTATTATGGAAGGTGATGGATAGGATAGTTTGCTTGAATTCAATAATAATTTTACTACGTCTGTGTATATCATAACATCTTGTTGTACCACTTAAATAAGGGGTATGTAATCTTTTGGCTTCCTTGGGTGCCATTGGAAGAATCACCGTTTTGGGCCACAGCTAAAATACGCTAACACTAAGAACAGCTAAGGAGTTTAAAGACTGCAAAATAACCTCATAATATTTTAAGAAAGTTGGTGAATTGTAGTTGGGCTGCATTCAAAGCTGTCCTGGGCCACATGTAGCCCATGGGTGGTGGGTTGAACAAGCTTGCCTTAAATACATACAGTAAAAAAATAAAAATTAAAGCAAAGATAATTAGCACATATTACTATATTTAAAATGATGACAATTAGATTCAACAGTTGACAAGTATAATACGATGCATTTAAAAGATGGTGTTCTACTTCTTGAGGAAATCCCTTCACAAAATTGATCCAACTAGAATGTATAAATATACAATTAAGAATTGTGTATTTAAAAACGAAGTAATAAGAAACTACAAATTAAATCAAATTTTTCGCTGAAACTAAATGAAGTTAATAAAATAGGTGACATCAACTTGATTTATAAGGCTGTTATGGCTCAAATGCTTCAAATAAATTTCTGTTCAGTTCTTATCATTTTTAAGAAGTTGATTTATGAAGAACTATGCAAATCTAGAGTAGTCTACTAAATCTGCTTTTTATATGACTATTTTTTTATACAAAATGGCTATTGACCATACGTATTTTGTCCAGGCCTTTACACAGAGGAGCTGTTAACATAATTGATTTACAATTAAGTTAGGAAGAAAACGTGTTAAATTTAATTTTACTGTCAAACAATAAATCAACCCAATGTGAAATATATTACATCCCATAAAATAAACAGTGATCCAGTTGTACAGTTGAACTATGTAGCTCACATATCCCCTGACATTTAAAATATCATCTTGATATAGTCGTTAAATAAGTCTCAAGATCCAAAAGATTTACATAAGCACAACTGATTAATTTTATTAGCTCTTATCTTGTGGGTTTATAATGATGAACTAAAAATACTAACTTCTTATAACCCACATCGATAATCAGCTCTTTTTCTAAATATATTATTATAAATGCACAATGTTACTGAGATTACAAATGTCTTATGTTAATTATTAGCATTATCTTTACCATTTTAAAGCAATCGGAAAAAGAAAGCTACCAAAAACTGAATTCTGTCTTGGCATCAGAAAGCTCTAGTAAACATCAAATAAACTTTAACATCTTAGTGCATAAATAGTACAGCATCAAGAACAAAGCCTTAGCCAGACATAGTACTTAGTAACTAGTCATTGTGGCCGGGCGCGGTGGCTCACACCTATAATCCTAGCACTTTGGGAGGCTGAGGCGGGTGGATCACGAGGTCAAGAGATGGAGACCATCCTGGTCAACATAATGAAACCCTGTCTCTATTAAAAATACGAAGATTAGCTGGGCATGGTGGCGCGTGCCTGTAGTCCCAGCTACTCGGGAGGCCGAGGCAGGAGAATTTCTTGAACCCAGGAGGCGGAGGTTGCAGTGAGCCGAGCGTGCCACTGCACTCCAGCCTGGGTAACAAGAGCGAAACTCCATCTCAAAAAATAATAATAACTAGTCATTGTTTGGTTCTATCTGTGTAACACAATAGATCAAAGAAAATATAGAAGCTTAACCCTTGCTTTAAAATCTAGACATTATTTTCTTAGCCATTTCTGCAATAACCGTTAAAATAAATGTTTCCTCCATTACTGGTGAAGACTCTAATATACAAGGATGTTCTAGAAATTTCAATATACTAGATTTGATAGTATGGCTTAAGAGAGGGATTCCACTGCTGAACATTCTCTCCTCCTCTCTCTTATGTCCTGTATCATAGTCACTTATGAGCTTATTACATCTATAATATTGTAGTCCATAGGCATATGTATGTATGCATGTATGGGTATATATATGTTCTGTGATTTTAAAAAGTACTATGACATCTTTAAAGTACTTAAAAAGTACTATGACACCTATAAACATACACAAGGCTGAAAATAAATGGAAAAAGATATTCCATGCCAATGGAAACCAAAATAGAGCAGGAGTAGCTGTACTTATATCAGACAAAATGATTTCAAGACAAAAACTAACAAGAGACAAAGAAGGTCATTATAGAATGACAAAGGGGTCAATTCAGCAAGAGGATGTAACAATTGCAAATATTTAAGCACCTGACACTGGAACACCCAGATATATAAAGTAAATATCAGTAGCACTGAAGAGGGAGATAGATCTCAACTGAGAAGCTGAGAAGGGGAGTGGGGAGTGGAGGTAAGTGGGGTGGTTAATGGGTACAAAAATTACGTGGAGTAAAAATTAGTATTTGATAGCATAACAAGGTGACTATATTAAATAATTTAACTGTACATCTTATAATAACTAAGAGTGTCCTTAGATTGCTTATAACATAAAGGAAAAATGCTTGAGGGGATGGATATGCCATTCTCCATGATGTGATTATTTATTGCATGCCTGTATCAAAGTATCTCATGTACTCCACATATGTGCGTGTGTGTATATATCTATATATATACACACACATGTACACAAACTATATGCCCACAAAAATAAAAAGATAAAAATTTTCCCTAGAATATATGCAGTTTCTATTAGATATATTATCTCTTAATCTAAATAATGTTTTGAACATCCTCATAAGCTTTTGTCCAATATATGTGTTATAAATCTATTACAGCTAAAGAATCTACACAATTTTACTTTTCTATGGAGCAAATGACACTACTATAAGCTATTTATGACATTGTGGGGTTAGCAAATCAACCACTGAACAAATGTCCATTTTCCTTTTTGATCATATTAGTTTGATAAGGTCATATTCACAATGTAGCTTATCAATGTCTCCCATAACAAATTCAAAGACAAAATTTTGAATGTGTACTAAAATATAGTATTTTAAATGCACACACCTGGCAGAACATTCTACCCAAAAAGTGATGGAAAATGGTCTTGTGTCGACGTCAAGTTATATATATCTGGTGGTCACATGACTCTCATTTGTAACGCTTCTACCAAATATACCTTGCCAATGATCTTGGATCTTAAGGCATAAAAATATAGCTATTACAGTAGAAGATTTTACTCTCCTGGAAAGAGCAGCTTTTGCTCTTTATAATAAAATTTAGCTATGGATGTCTTAACTATAATAATATTGAAACCAGTAAGATAAAATTTAACAGAGATCAGCTTTAAGTATGAAATTAATACTGGAAAGAGCAGTTACAAGGACTGCATAGGTTTAGAAATTATTTGTGGGAAAAGTTGATTATGTATGATTGACATGATAATTATACATATTTCTGGGGTCCAATATAATGTTTCTAAACACATAGACACTGGATATACTAATTATTCTGAATTAATCATCACACACTCAAAGAAAAGATAAATATATAAGGTGATGGATTGAGATATTATTTGATTGATAACCAAGGCATTTCAAATTCTAGGCCTACTTACTAGATGTAGGAGCTATGATTACCATGATGGTAAAGGGACACCAAAAGTGAGCCAAATAAGAAAAGGCAGTAGGTATTCGTCTTGGAGATGGTGGATTCATAAGGACCTCTTCAAATAGATAAAGGTATTCATGGCTCCTCTAGGTTAAAGTAAAATCAATGTATGAATATTACAAAGATACAGATTCCTGTTTAATGTAACAAACAACTTTTAGGAAATCATATCATTTTTAATAATTACAAGAGGCTAGCAAAAAAGGATCTGCTTCAGAAACACTTCCAACTGGTAGAAAAATTCAGTTAGTGAATGCTTGAATATCTCTAATCTGCACTAGAGAACATAATCTGCACTGCTTGAAATACTGGCTTAGATTACATATTGCTTCTTATGTTCACACACATTATTTCATTTGCTGCTCAAAAAAACTGAAGTAGGAGGAAAAAGAACTATATAGAGATGAATTCACTGAGACTTAAAGAATAAAAATGGTTTCCTAAGACTATTGAGTTTAGAAGTAACAGAGAAGAACTATAAATTCTGATTAATGTTCAGGCAATTAAAGAGACCACCTTACAAATTCATTTACTAGAGTCCTGTTTACACCTCCATAATCACCTTAATTAATTTTTCTATATCAGGCCTCTACTTACATTGATGTTATTGGTCTTTGTCGGTGAATAATAAAATACTTGACTTTTCTATGTTGCATTTTTAGAACCAGTATTTCCTTAGGACAATATCTGGGAACATTACTTCCCTAATTTAGGATACATGTCATCACCTCTTAACAAAAAAATGTGTTAGAAGTATTTGTTGATGATTTTCTCTTAATATAAAGTTTTCTATGAAGAATATACACACACACACACACACACACATATATATGTATATGCACACGCATACACACATATACATATTAGCCTTTAAAGTATACTTTAAAATATATTCCAATTCACTTTTATTTACCAAATTAGGCTGCTATAAAACATGAATAGATTACTAGAAAATGTACTACACAGAACTCTGATCACTCTAATAATACTTTTGTTTTTCGTTTAAATAACTTTTTTGTAGTTTAATCTCCAAGTTTATAAAGGGCATTACTGCTTGTCAGGAAAAAGTAATGAGCTTATATTTCTCAGCTCTGTGTAAATTACATGCATTTTATATTTCTTAGGCAAGGCCTCTATCAATCAATATTTTCAGAAAATGACAGTCCTCAGTTAGGCGGGGATTGTTACTGAAGCTGATAAATGTTTATTCTTCATTGGAGACTGACAAATAGCATATGACATAGGCTACTCTTATGCTTTTATACTGCTTGTATTAAAACTTGTCTAGAAATATAAAATTCAAAAATGTGATTTTCATGTAAAATTGCTTTCAAATTTCTTGTTAGGAAGCTTGCCAGATACACCAGAGGATCATTTTGTGAAGCAAGTCAGTATTACATGAATAGGTAAATTAAGTAGAGATTAAAAAAAATACAAGTGAATGTTGTAATATAAGCAAAATATAGTATTTTTAAATGATCACAATGTGAGGTCTATATTCAGATGTCTTTTCACAGGTTGCCTGGAGTCCAGGCAATCTTTGTAGTTTATCGAGAGCAGGTTTAGCAGCAGTAGTTTCCCCAAAGCAGGCTGAAGTCATTTAATCCATGGCTGCTTTTTATACAGAGCTAGTTTTATTTGAGCTTAGAGAGCAGTAGACCACATAAATGTCATGTTAATATTCTAAAGTGAGTTAAATTGTGTTAGCAACAGAACTTGTCTTATCAGACATTTCACCTTGGCCTGTGAGAAAATGTAATAGTTATGGTACTAATTGACATTAATCGGTAAAGCAGATATCTTTGGAAATATAGCTCATAGAAAACAATATTTTCTTGCTCTTCTGCATTTTTTTAAATCTCTTGGCTTAAGTGACAAATTCCTGTTGGGATTACTTATTCTTATCTTTCCTTAATTATTTCTTATTTCCTCAGTTTTTAAACTGAAGAAGGCCTGACCTTGGCCATAGCCACTTAAACGTTTTGTTAGTCTTTCCACTTTGACATACCAAACTGAAATAATTTTACCTATCCATTCATTCAATAAATATTTACTGAGTGTCTAATAAATGTATATACCATCTTCCAAATAATAAATACCATCTTCCAAGCACTACAGTAGGTGCCAGGGCACAACCATGAACAAAGAAGTCAAGGGATATGTTTTTCACAGAGCTTAAAGTCTAGCAAATGGGTAACACATACAAGCAAGTCAATTCAACACAGGTTGACCATCCCTAATATGAACATTTGAAATCTGAAACGTCCCAAAATCTGAAACTTTTTGACTGCCAACATGATCATTTTAAAAGAAAATGCTCATTGAATCCTTTCAGATTTCAGATTTTCAAATTATGGATGCTCAACCCATATTTATAATACAGATATTCCTAAGTGAAAATATCCAAAATCCAAAACACTTCTGGTCCCAAGCATTTTGGATAAGGGATACTCAACTTATATTTTGTGCCAAGTGTTATTATAGGGAAAACAAACATTGCTAAATAGTTATTGTTGTGGCACAAAATTAACCATTAATGTAGTACTTCAGCTTTGGAAACATATTATGTTAATGAATATTTTGGCTAATATTTCTATATATTTATATTCTGCCTCTTTGCAAACACTGATTCATGGTAGCTTGGCAAGCTGAGTGATTCTCCAAGAGGAGAATTATATGCTTTAATATCTTATCTTAATCACACCCCAATCCATCTTTAACATTTCCACATTTCATAGATTATCTCAGCAGGTTCCTCCCTTGTAAGTTTCTGTTAAAAAGAAATATGCCAATTTTAATAGAGCATCATAAAATAAAGAAGTGTATCTTTGTATACTTATGTTCTCATAAGGAGCTTTTTATACTAAGAAATCCAGAAAACTACATGTTCTGGTTATTTTTTAAATAATTAAATATGAGTGTTATTCTCTTCATTTTCCTATCAAAGTAAAAAAGGTTGTCTCAGCAGGACATTCAACATATCTTAACCATTCATCATAGTATCCACTATGTAATAAACAATTTTCTAAGTATAGTAGCAAAACTAAGGCATATATAGTAGCACAGCCGCTGCTCTATATGACCATAGCCCAGGATGTATACTTAACAATTGGCTAAATATTTGTAGCTGATTTAGTCATGTTTTTGGTTTTGGGAAACTGCACTAATCAGATTCCCAGTGTTATAATGTAATGTGGGCTAGGCACAATGGTTCACATTTCAAGTCTCAGCATTTTGGGAGGATAATGCAGGAGGATCACTTGAGGTCAGGAGTTTGAGGCCAACCTGGGCAACATAGCAACACCCTGTCTCTACAAAGTAACAATAAAAATTTTTTAAAAATGTAGCTGAGCATGAGCATGGTGGTGCCTACCTGTAATTCTACTTACTCAGGAGGCTGAGGTAGAAGGATCACTTAAGCCAGGAGTTAGAGGCCTGTGGTAAGCTATGATTGTGCCAGTGTACCCCACCCTGGGCAACAGAGTAATATCTTGTCTCAATCAATCAATCAATGTAATGTTGCTATTACTAAATGTGTAAATATGTGATCCAATCCATGACATTTAAAGTATGTCAGGGAACACCAAAATAGGACACAAAAGCATTTTGTATGTTTATGAAAAATAGTACTTGAACAGGAACAAGACTTAGAGAACCATAGGATAGAGGAGGCAATAGGAATGAGGATGAATCACATTTTGGAATTGTAAGATGTTTCCCCTAGGAATAAGCTAAAAAGTAGTTAGAGATAAGACTAGAAGGACAGAACTAGAAAGTCGATGAAAAATATTGATAACTGAGTTTATAACTTTTAATATAAGTAGTGGGAGCCACTAAATATTTTGAAAAGTGAAGTTACATCATGAAATTAGCATTTCAGTAAGAGTTAAGAGGTTATGTATTGAATAGATTCATATACGAACGAGATGGGAGATACAGAAAATTTTCAGTCATGAGCAGAAAAATGGTAGAAATAAAGCCTATCAGTGGAAAAATTAAAAGTTGAAATATTTGATCAGAAATCTGATTTGATATAACTGGAATTTTAGGAAAATTAAAGCATTACTAGGAGATTCAAAAAAGGCTTCATATAGAGTTTGTGTCACATAAATTGAGTATATAGAAGCAAAAACTCAAACATACAAGAATCTGTAATTAAGGAAATGTGACTAAAGTAAAATATGGGCAAAATTGATAAACTTAATTATGCCAAGATCACAGAGGGTATTCAATGACTTGGTTAGAAGTTTGAACATTTTCAGTGCATCCAATAATGTGGTTGGATAGTCACATGAATACAGATGAGTTTGGTTTTGAATGATAGAGTTTACTTAAGATAGCTCTTGCTGCTTTTACAATCATCACTCACTTATAAAGAAAAAACATCTCTAAAGATGTTCTAAAATAATATGAACAAACTGTTTGGTCTCTGACAACAGTCCTGGATTCATTTGAATCCAGTTTCTACGTTCTACTAGTTAGCTGTATGATATGGGGAAATTATTTCAACTCTCGTCAAGAGTTTGTTTCTACATTTTAATGTACCTGTCAAGTGCCTAGCCCTTAATAACGTGGTTGTAAGGCTTAAATAAGAAACTGCAGGTAAAGTAGCTGGCACATAATAAGCTCATATTAAATACTAGCTATTTTCACAAACTGATCAGATTACTTTTCTTGGACTGCCAGTGACACAGCAGAACTAGTATGTAGATTTTAAAGCCAATTGAATGGAGGTAAAACTAAGAGACTGAAAGCTTCTACAGACAAGTGAACATGGAGAAGAGGAGAATTGGAAAATATCCATAATAACACAAGGAAAGAGAGTCAGTAGAGCAGATATTTGATATGGATGATATAGATATAGACATAGATAGAATATCATACTGGGAAGCTGTCCCAAATTCATAGAAACGTATCTTTCAAAAGGAGGGGTGTGAAATTCACTCTGAAATTCAATTAGAATATAATTAGTGATTGTTGAGAATACAGTTTTGATAGAATAAATGAGGCAGAAGATAGCTTTTAAGGGATTAAGGAGAAAATGGATAATAAGCAAATGTAACTTTAGGCATAGAGAATAACTTCAGGATGTTTTGCAATTATAATGGTTATAATGGCTCAAAACTTGCCAAGTCCTGTGCTAAATGTTTCAAGTCAACTGATTCATTTACTCCTTTTAACAGTCTGATGGTATGAACACAATTCTCACTTTCATTTTCTAGATGAGGAAAAAGAGGCTCAGGGGGCTTAAGAAATCTGCATAAGGTTACACAGCTAAAAATTGGCAAGGCTGGTTGTGAACCAGGCAGTCCAGTTCAAGAACCTGTGCTGTACTACCTACTGCTCACATGGCTGCTGAGACAAGCGTGGTGATTTAAATTTAGAACACATAGTCAAGTCCTTTACCCTAATGGGGAAAATCAGGAATAAAAAAGTAAGTGTTTTAACCTTCATTTTATGTAAACCTCTATCAGTGGCCTTGAAAACAGTTTATGAAACTGAGAAAATCACAAGTATAAGATCACCATAATACAATGAATGTGATCATTTTGGAATGATGCAAACTACTTTGGAAAATGTATAGGCAATACTTCCAGCTAAAATGATTCAGAAAAGGTTTGTATGAAAGATATTTAAAGTTGGCCAGAGGAAAAGAGAGAAGACAGCAATTTCCGGAAATTACTAATACACCAGTGGTTGGAGATGGAGAAAAATGTGGAAACTTGAGAAATACACGTTTGAAATGTGACCATGGACAGTCTTAAGTACCGCGGTTGAAGTGTCTTCCATTGGGAAATAATATGAGAAGAGTTTTTATAATTTAGGGCAGCAGTTCTCATAGTGTGGTTCTCAGACCATCAGAATCAATACCAACTAGGAATTTGTTAGAAGTGCAACTGCTCTGGCTGCACTCTAGACCTATAGGATGAGAAACTGAGGGTGGATCCCAACACCCCATGTTGCAACAAACCTCTAGGTTATTCTAATGCATATTCCAGTTTGAGAACCCTTCTTTTAAGGGATGTGGTTATCATTAAGTCTATTCACCAAAGTTCCATTCTTTTATTCCAGACTCCTGATAGTATCATTTACTCTGCCTGCGTGTGCTCCGATATGGCCGTGTGACTTACTTCATCAAATGAAATGTGAATACAAGTGATGTGTGCCATTTCCATGCAGAAGCTTTATGAGTTATCATGTGCTTTCACATGTTCTCTCATGTTCTCAAAGTTTATGTTGAGATGACCCTCCTCTCAGCCTGCGTCCTTCAGCTGAGTACAGTGAGTTGAGACACCTACCAATCAATCTACAATGACATGAAGTTTAGTGGGAATTCCATTGTTTTGAGTTGCCAAGATACCAGAATTCTTCTTATAGATACCTAACATAGTGTATCCTGATTTGTAGGGAGCATGGTATTGAGAAAGGATGCATTTCATGGTAAAGAGAATGTGTTTATTAACAAATAGATTTATGGTATCAGTGGAAGAGCAAGACATGGGAATCAGTATTTCTTAAACCTCAAAAAAAGGAACATATATTGTTACATGAGTAAGAGAAAGGGGGAGAAAGAACAGAGAGAAGGAGAAATTAATGATTACCAACATATTAACAATATTTATCTTTGGGTGTAAGGATTTGACATTGAATATTTACATTACTATTACATTAAACATTATGTAATCATAAAATAAAAAAATATTAGAAAAGCATAAAGTTTATGTCACAAAATTTGCCTCAAAACTCATCTTTTGCAGGGAATAAAATTATGGAAGACTTCTTTAATAAGATTATTTGTTGTTTGTATTTACTAGCTCTTGATCTCTATCCATGTATAGGACACTGTTTTAAGTTCTTCTCATGTATTATTTCTATGATCTTTCTCATACACTTGCTGGTAAAATTTGTTATCCCAAGGTTAGCAATGAATTCCCAAGGGTTTATATAACATGCCCTTGATCGTACAGTAAGTAAATACATATTCATGGATTCAAATCTATTTATGACTCTAAAGCTTAATTTATTTTCATTAGAACATGCTGTTGCATGAGGATTTATCTGAGCATGTACATACCCACATATACGACGGCACGTGTGTATGTTTGTTTGTGTATAGAAACATGTTAGTATCTTTGGTAACCTTTAAAAAATAAGTGATTCTTGTATGTGCTGAGAAAAAGACTGGTGCTTTAAGCTCAATGTCTTAGTATAATAGAATCTATAATAACCATAAAAAAGAAAAATCTGATTACTGGATATAGCTAATCACACAGATATTCCTACTAAATTTACTTCCCGTTTGCAACAAAGTGATGTGATAAAGAATCATGACTCTTTGTGAGGGCAACAGCACTGATATTTTTAGGTCAATTTTTCATGAGATAATGAATGGAGCACCTAAATATGTACAATTAGCCTCCAGATTTTCACACACCTGCAATGTATTTTTTTCAAATCTTTGTCACCCACTCCTTGTCAGTTAGGATTCTAAATATGCTAAAGCTTTTCTTTCCCACTTTTAAACAGAAAATCCTAAAACTCTAGGATCCTGGTTTGGCACATATATTGTTTTCGTTAAGGTGCTATAACTGAATACCATGAGTCCATAAGACTATCAACAACTTTATCTTACTGCTAGATAGTACAAACAGAAGTAATAGCTGCTTTGAGAGTTTGGCTGAATGAGCAGTACTTCTGGGCATATGAATGGACTTCAGAGAGGTCCATGAATTTTCTGGTATCATATGCAAATTCCTTCGTGTTTGTACAAATGTGCATGAGAGGGGATCCAAAGCTTTTGTCATATCTCTAACGGGTATAACACCAACAAAATACTTGGTTGCACAGTCCTATGAATATACCAAAAAAACACTGAATTGTATACTTTAAACAGATGACTGTATGACATGTAAATCATATGTCAATAAAGCTGTTCTTTTTAAAAATAAAATGACTAGCCTAGAACCTTTTAAAAAACCTTGCTAAGCAAAAGTTGAAGCTGCTTCACGTTTATGTTACTATTAGGTTGGTGCAAAAGTAATTGCGTTTTTTTTGCCATTGAAAGTAGTGGAAAAAACCGGCTGGGCACAGTGGCTCACACCTGTAATCCCAGCACTTTGAGAGGCCAAGGCGGGCGGATCACCTGAGGTCAGGAGTTCAAGACAAGTCTGACCAACATGAATAGACCCCGTCTCTACTAAAAACACAAAATTAGCCTGTCGTGGTGGCGCATGCCTGTAATCCCAGCTACTCTGGAGGCTGAGGCAGGAGAATTGCTTGAACCTGGGAGGCAGAGGTTGCAGTGAGCCAACATCGCACCATTGCACTCCAGCCTGAGCAACAAGAGAGGAACTTCGTCTCAAAAGGAAAAAGAAAAACAAAAGGAAGTAATGGCAGAAAGCATGATTACTTTTGCACCAACTTAATATATTTTTAGAACATGTGCTCCATGTCAAATGCTCCATCTCTTTACTTAATCCTAACTAATGACCTGTTCAATGCCCTTGACTATAATGCCCTGACACCTGACTATGTTCATGCCACTATAATGACTTGGTTCCATGGTTACTACCCGTTCCCTTTGGTAACAGAGAATACTCTCCATTCTGATATTGTCACTACTTTCTCTGGCTTATATCACACTACAGTCATGACACAGTCTAACTATCTAATATGTCTTTTATTTTTAGGAGGAAATAATCATGTGTTTATCCAGTCCTAAAATAAAGCCAATGTTTTTATTCAATTTGCTTTGTGCCCACTGGGATGTGAATGCCAATAAGATAGTATAGGTCAGAGAAGCCTAAGGATTCCAAGAGAACAAGGAATCAGACAAATAATCATGTGCCACAGACAGACTCAGCTGGAGGAAGTGAAAATATTATAGGTCATGATGTTTCATAGATAAGAGGAAAAATGCGAGATAGGCAAGACTAGGAGTTAATGATGTAAGTTTAAGCTACTGGGCAAGGCCAGAACATGAAGTATTTGGAAGGGATACATAGACGCCCAAGTGAAAGCTCATCAGCACAATTACAAGTGTTTAGGGAGACAGTAAATGGGACAAATGATTCATGAATGAGACCTAAGCACCGAGAAAATAGGGAATAATTTATGAAAGTATGAGGCAACACAGACATTGGGGAGTAGGTATAAGGAAAAAGGCTGGGGCCAAGAATCAATGCTTTGAGCCTGCTTCCCATTTGTGTGACATTTGGCAAATAAATAATCTCTTCTAAATTTTCATGTTCTCTTCTGTAAAAGTGGTATAATGAATAATTTATTTAATCCTCGCTACAATTCTATGATGTAGATACTATTATGATCCCCATTTTGCAGATGAAGAAACTAAGGCCAAGAGAGGATAAATAAGTTGCCCTAGATCATACTGCTAGTAAATGGCAAAATGGAGATTCAAATCCCATTAGGCTGGTGTTGATGATACCCTGTCTCTCCCTCTCAGTCCTTCGCATTTCAGTGCACATTGTTTCAACTTCCACCCGCCAACTCCTGCATCTCTTTGCCCACTGGAGTCTGTTCTTCCAAGGTGTGTGCAATAGATCAGAAATGCTAGGGACTGAATGCACAGCCCCTCCCAGGATCTGTCAACAAATGACCAGCAGGAGTTGGTGTCAGAAATACCTTAGTATCCTTATCTCTTCAAAGGATAACTCTGAGGTGTGTACCCCACATATTTTTCTGCAAGTCCCCAGACTGAGCCCGAGTTGTCCACCACAGTGGTAACTCTTGACATGCACTCTTTATTGACTTCCTTTTCTTCTTCGTCTCACTTTCTCATTTTCCTACTCAAGTTCCCTAGCATCTCTTTCCAAATTAACTACAAGGGGGAAGTGTTCTAAAAATCATAAAGGGGAAAATTTAAACTGCTATTATTTTAATTATTAGTAACATCGATATCTAAGCCAAAATCTAGAAGAAAGGACCTTATTCTTATTCTTTCTGGTTAGGATTCTAAACATGATTGTTAAAATGTTGTTGGCATTGAACCTGTAGTTTCAGTCTCCAATAATTCCTGAATGCCAAGAGAAGTGACCACGGAAAAAAAGCAGAGTTTTTTTTTTTTTTTAAACTCTGTTGAATGTGTTCAGTGGGGGAGTAATGGGAGAAGGTTCTATTTCGCACTGAGTAGTGCATTAAACATTGCTTCCTCTGTCCAGCTTTCCTTCGTTACCCAAGATAAAAGCAGATCTGTCCGTGATAAACTGCCATAGCAACTGGGACTAATAGAACTAAATGAAATAGTAATAAGTGAGGGGTGGTTAGTCTCTCCACTGTAGCTATGGTTCAGTGAGAATAAACATTGTGTTTCTTCTGGTGCCCTCATACAGTTTCCTATGTATTTTAGGTAATAAAATATATACCTAATACATTTGTTGCCTAATAAACATATAGGCACTATGCTAGGCACGGGCAGGGTTTGGTGATTTAGCTAAAGGATATACCTTTTCCTTATAAACACACAAAATGGATTTAAGGAACACATATTCATCTTTAAACCCTCTCCCACCAGCTTGTAAGTGTTCTCAGGGCTATTCAGTTACGCTCTACTTACAAGCTATTTCTGAATCATCTCTGCAACAATCTTCTAGGAAGGACAACCATTCTTATAATTTTTTTTTGTGCTATTCAACCAAAGTTGCTCCTTTGAATATTATCAAAAGTTCCAACTTGCTAAATCTGATCAACTATTTAACCCACATCTTACTTCACATTTTCAGTGGAATTTAGTACTTAAGTACACCTCTCATGATCAACCTTCCACCTCTCTGCTACCTCCTTTCTGGTCTTCCTTGTATTGTGTGATCTTGATGTCTTTTTCTTATGAAGCACCTTCTCCCATGGTTTCAACTGTTAAATATGGTAATAATTATAAACTCTATACCTATCTGCCCAAACCTCTTTTGTAACCTTCAGATTCATATACATGGTGGCCTAATAGACATTTTACCATAAGCACAGTAAATGAGACCTATGAAAAATGAAACCCACCTCCTTTACTCCCGCCAGAACCTTTTTTTTTTAAACTCGACTTCTTTTCACTTGTCTAAGACATTATCATATGGATTGTCCTAGCAAACTTTACCTCCCTATTCTGTCCTCTCTAGTCATTCCTCAAGTCCCATCAATGAATCTTCTCCATCCCAATCAACCCTCTTCATCTCTGCTTTGTCAATACTCTAGTTCAGGATATAAACACTTTTTAGCTGGACCAATATTACCAGTCTCTAACAAGATACTTTTCTCAAATATGTATGATTTTAGAAGAGATTACCATCAGGATCATTGGCTCATTATCTTCAGGGCACTGAGGCAGGGTTGGAGAGTTCTTAATGGACTGTGTTATACATGTGATTATGAGTCAAGTTCTCCAGACCAATTTTACACTTTGCTGTTTCATGGAGCTATGATACCTACACAAGAACTGTAAGGATGTGAGTTTGAGATGTAGATTGTCACTGCAGACTAAGGAGCACTCCTTGCTAAGTTTTTTTCAAAATGGACTTAAGGGGGCGATCTCAGTTGGTTTTTCCAACAAAAAAGTGATTGGCAAGAAAGAGAAACAGAAAGAGGAAATGTTTGTTCAGTCTATGAACGAGTAATCTTACAACGCTTTCTATAACTTCAAACATTTACCCCCATAAAAACTCTTTATAAAACTATTGTCATAATGATCAACCAGCATTTTAAGTTGAAACATTATATATCCAAGTTTCTGATCTTGTTCTGTATCAATGGAGCACTCATAGAACTCAGGAAATCCCTACAGCCTCCTTAGCTTCCATCTTTCTCTTGTCTTTTGAAATGCCTTAAAGCACACACAAAAAAAAAAATTCAGGCAAAGGTAAAAATAATTGTAGGAATGATGGTTTCACAGACAGGGAGTCTTCAATGACAGTTCAGTTCCTATGGTGAGACACTGTAATGAGTTCAAAGTGTTTACAGCTTCAATACTGCTTGTCAAACACTCCCTTCAATGAAATGAATTCTTGGCTACAAGCCACAAATGTGCTTTGAGAAATGAAAAGCATGTGGATATACTGGTGTTTCTATTATTGGCCCAGCTAAAATAGTTGCTATTTATTCTTAATAAAAACGTTTTCTCAAGATATTCATAATCTCAACAACCTGTTTATGGTAATAAATCACAATTGTTTTTGAAGTATTTAGTTTCACTATGATGATGATTTATATAAATAAGGCAGTCTTATAGTTTAAGACTTTCAGGGGTACATTCCGTTTAAGTTTATAAGCTGTATAATTCTGTATTTTCTTTAATAAAAATGTTTCAGGAAAAAGAGACAGTGAGCATCTAGATTTAAAGAGCAAAAATAAGGGATAAAGCCAGTAGCAAACACAAACATAAACTTATACAACTTTTAAATTATTAAATATTTTTGTGGGATTAACTACCATTTTCACCACATCTGTAAACCATATTCCAACAAGTTGTAAAAACAAGTCATAATTCTTAGAATTAAAAGTCTTCTATCATTCTACAGGTAGTAACATGACTTGGTCTTGTTCTATGGGTAATGGAGTAAAATGTCACTGGCATACTTCCACATTTAGACAGAGTGGCAAGCAGCCCCAAAGAATTCCCTTCCTAACCTGGGCTATGTTACTCAAAGATGTATCTGGAGTTAAGTTTTCATACAAGAATCACAGATAGGCTTCAGATGATCCATCAACACTGGAAAATGTATGCCAACTATGTTCATGCTCTTTATTTTTCAAGAAAATCTACACCATCCAGCAGAATCTCACACAGATCCTTGATTTTAAAAATGAGTTAGGAAGCAATGGTCTAGGGCAGACTATGGTTCTCAAAGCTGGATCCAGACCAGCAACAGCATCACCTGGGAACATTTTAGAAATACCGAATCTCAGTTCTCTCCCAGACTTATTTGGCAGTGAGACCCAGAAATCTGTGTTTCCTTAATTTTTAATTGACACATAATAATTGTACATATTTAGGAGGTAAAGAGTGATGTTTTGCTATCTGAATATAATATGTAATTATCGAATCAGGGTAATTATCACATCTATTACCTCAAATATTTGTCATTTCTTTGTGTTGGGAAGTTTCAAAATTCTCTATTCTAGCTATTTAAAAACACCCAATAAATTACTGTTAACTGATGTTACCTTACAATGCCTTAGAACACTAACACATATCCCTCCTATTTAGCTTATGATTTTGTAGCTTTTAACCAACTTCTCCCCTTGCTCCCTCCCTGTTACCCTCCCTGACTTCTACTAAATGCTATTCTACAGCCTACTTCCATGAAATCAAACCTTTTAGCTTCAACATATGAAAAAATGTGACATTTATCTTTTCGTGCCTGACTTATTTCACTTAACATCATCCAGGCTCATCCATGCTACCACAAATGACAGGATTTCATTCTTTTTTATGGATGAATAATATTCCGTTGTGTTTACATGCCATATTTTTAAATTCATTTATCTGTTAAGGAATATATTTAAAATCTTCCCAGGAGATTCTGATGATTAACCTGTTTGGGACCACTACTCCAGGGCAAAGCTACACAAAGTTCAGTTGGAGAACAAAGGTTTCCTTCTAGTTACAGTTAAGTCACTGTAGCCTCAACCTCTTGTGCTTAAGCAATCCTCCCGCCTCAGCCTCCTGAGTAGTTGGGACTACAGGTTTGCACCACCACACCTGGCTAATTTTTGTATTTTTTGCTATGTTTCTCAGCCTCACCTGGGATGCAGTTGAGGCCGCAGAATCTTACCCACACCCCTAGACATACTGAATCAAGTCTGAGGGTGAGACCCGGGGATCTGTGTTTTGCTGGGTTTATTCATTTACTTACTTACTTACTATATTTGACACAAGGTTTCACTCTCTTACCCAGGCTGGAGCGCAATGGCATGATTAGGGCTCATGGTAGTTTCAACGTCCTGTGCTTAAGCCATTCTCCCACCTCAGCCTTCCAAGTATTTGGGACTACAAGGTTTACACCACCACACTTGGCTTGTTTTTGTAATTTTTGCTGTTTCCCACTCTGGTCTGGAACTCCTGGGCTCAAGAGATCAGCCCGCCTTGGCCTCCCAAAGTGCTGGGATTACAGGTGTGAACAAACACAGCTGGGAGGAATCTGTTTTAAAACCCATCTCCTGATGACTCTGATGGTGGCTATAGTTTGAGAGCAGAGCACAGCCACAGAAAAAAATTAGAAAAGGTGACTGTTCATGTGACACAAAGGCATACAGCTATGCCTCTATATCTCAGCTTTGAATAATTTCTAATAATAATAGAAGCTTAGATAATTTTTAATAGTAAAAGCTTAGATAGCTTTTAATAATGGTAGAAGCTACTATTTATTTGATACTTACTATATGAAAAACAATGGTAAGTAAAACCTGTGTTTCACTTTTATCCTTAAAGGAAAACCTTAGGCCGGGCACAGTGGCTCATGCCTGTAATTCCAGCATTTTGGGAGGCCAAGGTGGGCAGATCACCCGAGGTCAGGAGTTGAAGACCAGGCTGGCCCACATGGCGAAATCCCATCTCTACTAAAAATACAAAATTAGCCGGGCATGGTAGCACACACCTGCAGTCCCAGCTACTCAGGGAAGCTAAGGCAGGAGAACTGCTTGAACCTAGGAGGCGATAGTTGCAGTGAGCCAAGATCACACCACTGCACTTCAGCCTGGGTGACAGGGCAAGACTCCATCGCAAAACAAAAACAGAAACAAAGAAAACCATGAGGATGAGACATTTTATACTGTTATACACATAAAAAACTAGGGATCAGAAAGTTAATTTACATAAACTACCAGAGCCATCTAGGGTAGGAATCCAGTTTGAAAGTTTATGATTTTAAGAATTACATCTACACAACTTCAGAAAATATATTTGAAATGAGTCTTAGAGTTAGGGAAACCCATGCATTACATTTATTATTAAAGGGAAATTAAGAATGATATCTCAAACCATAAAGGATGGTACTAGGTAACTCAATAAGTATATTGATATACAAATTAAAATAAAATTATCAATACATAGAGACTGAGTGTAATATGGCAACCAAATTATTATTCCAGAATTCCTCCCTCAAAGTAACTAGAGCGTATACATGTAAACACATTTTACACATTCTCTGATGCAAAAAGACTGTTAAATCTGTCATTGCAGAGAACCAGGCAGCAAGTCACTTCTCTATAATTGTTCACAGTTCTCTGATTAGCTACTTTGCCTGAAGCATAAAACACAAGCATGTTCTTCCTCACCTCTATGGGTGCTAACTGGACTGTTCAATGTGATAGAGTAATTAACAAACTTTTTTTCCCATTTGGGACCTACATGGCAAGTGCCCCATTAGGTCTTAGGCACATCTAGAACCCCAAAAATAGAAGCCAATGTGGGGAGGAAATGAACTCTATCTTATGTGCTATGGCGTGATTCCGCCCCCCCAACTCCACGCAAAATTTGCTAGACTGATTAATAAATGAGGTAAGCCAAAATCTACGGTGTGATTGAATTCCTATAATATCCATCCCTTGAGAATTATGACTCAGCAGACGGGAAAAGAGAAAACAAATGTCCAACATCTTGATTGTCACTGGCACTTGTGAAATTATCATTTGACAGACCATGAAGAAATAATTTGGCAGAAATCCAATATAACTAATGAGTCATTTAATTAAATAAAATTCTGTCTCCCCAGCTAAATGGTACGCAATAAGATCACCATTCTAATACTTATCTAGAAAATAGATGTCTAGAATACTTTCCTTTATGACGTTTTAACAGCCAACCTAGGTACAATAATGATATTATCTAGAATTTATATGGTCAACATTCAATTGCCCACAATGTTATTAAACAGTTTATAAATTATCCTGTTTTCTTCTCCTGCTTTCTACTCATAAGATTTACATTTCTTATTAGCATTTTCCTAAGGAAATGAAAAGAATGGAATGGAAATGAAATGGAAATGGTAAATTTTTCAAGTTCTTAACACATTTAGGATACCATTTGAGGATCCTCGCTAAAGCCAAGTTTTACTGAAAGCTTTTGAGTTCCCAGCTGTTATAATCTCTTTAAGGATCTGATAATTGAAGTAGACACCAAGGCAGAAATAGCTAAAATTTATCACATCTGTAAACAACAATAAAATGACATAGATTAAAAACCAGAAAACTCATTACTGAATAAATAGTGAGAATTTGTGTGGCTAACACCACACGTAGCAAACAAGATTTGGCGTTAGGTATTATAAACTGCAACTGTTATTTAAATCAATGAATCACAGTTTATTCATATTAAGACAAAGGTAGTTATATACAGTTTACTCATCTTTTTTTAATGCGAGTTGAGCCATTTCCATGAGATGAAAAGACAGAGACCTTCCCTTGTTATTTTCACCCATGAAACCTAGTACATTTCTACATATATAGGAGACACTCATAAGTGTTTATTGACGTCGTTGTGCTTTACAACATTAAGGATAACTAGGAATTTGTTCCTACTAAAGGAAACTCTTGTATATTGCTACATCTATGTTAATCATAAATGCTATGAAAACTAGCATAGCATTAGAGTTAGAAGATATTATCAAGTCTATCATTTTCAACTTCTATCCATCCTTGTGAAAGCTCAAGCTTCTTCAGATTAAAATATAAATGAAATAAATTCTCACAAAAGTGAGAAAAACTTGCCATGTTTCATATGAACGTATGTAAAATTTGAATGACATTTGGAAAGAAGAGAAATCCACTTATTTTAGAAGTAAATCAAGAGATGTGCAAAATATCTATCAGGTATGAATTTAAAATGTGGTATTACATACAATAATTTATAACAGATTGCTATAAATCAGATACCTGTACTGTATTTCATCCCTGTGTCAGGTTTTGGAAACCACAGAGAAGTGCATACGATAGTGACAGGAAGCAGAGCCAAATGCCTAGGCAGATAGGGGTGGGTATCCAGTGAAACCCCACCTCCAAGCTGAAGACAGTTTAAAGCCTGAAAGCCAGACTACAAATTAAATCCTCATACCAGATTGAGAATTTGTCCTCCTGTTTGGCACACTTTCCTCTGATTGATTCCCATCCTTCACCTGTTTTACATATACTTACTGATATGGTTTGGCTGCGTCCCCACCCAAATCTCATCTTGAATTCTCACATGTTGTAGGAGGGACCCAGTGGGAGGTAACTGGATCATGAGGTCAGGTATTTCCCATGCTGTTCTCATGATAGTGAATAAGTTTCACAAAATCTGATGGCTTTGTAAGGGGGAGCTTCCCTGCACAAGCTCTCTTTGACTGCTGCCATCCAGGTAAGACATGACTTGCTCCTCCTTGCCTTCCACCACAAATGTGAAGCTTTTCCAACCACATGGAACTGTAAGTCCATTAAATCGTTTTTCCTGTATGAATTACCCAGTCCCTGGCATGTGTTTATCAGCAGTGTAAAAACAAACTAATACAGTAAATTGGTACCAGTAGAGTGGCGCACTGCTGAAAAGATACTTGGAAATGTGGAAGCGACTTTGGAACTGGGTAACAGAGGCTGAAACAGTTTGGAGGGCTCAGAAGACAGGTAAATGTGGGAAAGTTTGGAACTTCCAAGAGGCTTGTTGAATGGCTTTGACTAAAATGCTAATAATGATATAGACAATGAAATCCAAGCTGAGGTGGTCTCAGATAGAGATGAGGAACTTGTTGGGAGCTGGAGCAAAGGTGACTCTTGTTAGGTTTTAGCAAAGAGACTAGAAGCCTTTTGCTCCTGTCCAAGAGATCTGTGGAACTTTGACCTTGAGAGAAAAGATTCAGCGTACCTGGCAGAATAAATTTCTAAGCAGCAAAGCATTCATAAGGTGACTTGGGTTCTGTTAAAGGCATTCAGTTTGAAAAGGGAAACAGAGCATAAAAGTTTGGAAAAATTGCAGCCTGACAATGTGATAAAAAAGAAAATCCCATTTTCTGAGAAGAAATTCAGAAATTTGCGTAAATAACAAGGAGCTGAATGTTAATCACCAAGACAATGGAAAAAATACCTCCAGGGCATGTCAAAGACCTGTGTGGCAGCCACTCACATTATAGGCCTGGAGGTTAAGAAAGGAAAAATGGTTTTGTGGGCTGGGCCCAGGGTCCCTCTGCAGTGTGCAATCTAGGGGCTTGGTGCCCTGCATCCTAGTCACTCCAGCTGTGATTAAAAACAGCTGAGGTACAGCTTGGGCTGTTGCTTCAGAGGGTGGAAGCCCCAAGTCTTGGCAGTTTCCATGTAGTGCTGAGCCTGCAGGTACACTGAAGTCAAGAATTGTGGTTTGGGAACCACTGCCTAGATTTCAGAGGATGTATGGAGATGCCTGGATGCCCAGAAAGAAGTTTGCTGCAGGGGCAGAGACCTCATGGAGAACCTCTACTAGGGTACTGCAGAAGGGGAATGTGAGGTGGAGCCCTCCCACAGAGTCCCTACTGGAATATTGCCTAGTAGAGCTGTGAGAAGAGGGCCACTGTCCTCCAGACCCTAGAAAGATAGATCCACTTGACTGCTTGCACTGTATGCCCAGAAAAGCCACAGACAATCAATGCTAGTTCATGAAATCAGCCAGGAGGGAGGCTGTGTCCTGAAAAGCCACAGGGGCAGAGCTGCCCAAGACTATGAGATCCCATATCTTGCAACATGACCTGGATGTGAGACATGCAGTCAAAGGTGATCTCCATTTTGGAGCTTTAATATTTGATTGCCTCACTGGATTTTGGACATGCATGGGCCCTGAGGCCCCTTTGTTTTCACCAATTTATCCCATTTGGAATGGCTGTATTTACCCAATGCCTATAACTCCACTGTATCTAGGAAGCAACTAATTCTGCTTTTGAGTTTACAGGCTCATAGGCAGAAGGAACTTACCTTGTCTCAGATGACACTTTGGACTGTGGACTTCTGAGTTAAAGCAGGGACGAATTAAGACTTTGGGGGACTGCTGGGAAGACATGATGGATTTTGAAATGTGAGGACATGAGATTTGGGAGGGGTCGGGGTAGAATAATATGGTTTGGCCGTGTCCCCACCCAAATCTCACCTTGACTTCCCACATGTTCTGGGAGGAACCTGGGGGAAGGTAACTGAATCATGAGGGAAGGTCTTTCCCATACTGTTCAAGGTGGCGAAGAACACTACTCTCATGAGATCTGATGGCTTTATAAGGGGGAGTTTTGCTGCACAAGCTCTTTGTCTTTGGCTACTGCCCTCTGTGTAAGACATGACTTGCTCCTCCTTGCCTTCCACCATGATTGTGAGGCTTCTCTAGTCACATGGAACTGTAAATCCATTAAATCCCTCTTCCTGTATAAATTACACAGTCTCAGGTATGTCTTTATCAGCTGCATGAAAATGGACAAATACATCCACCCTTTCCTAATTTGTTTTCAACACTGTTGTGCCTACCTCACCATTTTGCATACTCACAAACCAATCAGTACACATTCCTCAACCTGCGCCTATAAACACCACAGGGTCAGTCAGTATAGGATGAGATGGGCTGACTTCAAGGAAGAGACAACTTGACTTTCGGAAAGATGATCTGCCCTTACCATCCCCTTTCTAGCTCCCCTCTGCTGACAGCTGTTTTAATTGCTCAATAAAATTATCTGACTTCACCATTTTTAAACCCTCTGCATGACCTCATTCTTCTTGGATGTTGGACAAGAACTCAGGAACCATCTAGTGCAGGTACACAGAAAGGCTGTTACACTGGCCCTTTGCCCTCACCTTGAATTACATCTCACCTTGACTTTCCTTATTGTTATGTTGTTTAACACTATTATGACATACTCTGGACCCCATGAACCTCAGCATCCCAATCCTATACCATTGTTCCTCTATCTGTTCACATTCTAGTCACTCAAGCCTTCTTCTAATTTCCTATCATTTCAGCCTTGGAATCCTCAAGCAATGACTTCTCTCTGCCTAGAACACCTTTACATCCCCACTTATATTTTCCTCCCTCATGCCTTTGCCCTCCTCTTCCCTCTCCACAAGCTAGTACCCAGACTTCCATTTAAATATCACTTTCTTCAAAAAGACTTCATTTCTTATTCTTCCAGATGCAGATTCCCTGCTTTCTATTTTTATAGCACTCTGAATTTTCTATACATCAAAAATAAAATTAAACTGTTAATTATACAATCCTAATAAAATTACACTGTTAATTATACAATACTAATTATTCCTCAAAAGACAATACACTTCAAGACACAAATCTATTCTGATCTCTTCAATAAATTCACTCAGGCCTAACAGAACACTTTGCCCATAGTAGGTGCTTAATGAACATTTATGGAATTTACACTTCTAGATCTGGTCCAAATTTGCATTGAGTCTACGTTAGAAATTTGTTTTTCATATTCACATAGATTTCCTTTTTTGCCCACCACAAACCCTCCACACTGCCACTTATCCTAAGCCCGACATGGAGTATACTCCAACCAAGTTTTAGTACAAACTATTCCCTCAGCTGTGAATGTTCTATAGCATTTCATTGGCTTTCTTAAAATCTGACACAAGTAACTAATCATAAGACTCTTGATGCTTGGTCAGTGCAAAGGAGTGTGAAACCACTACTTCTTCTAAATACTATATTACACTGTACTATGTATCATATTTCTGTTCATTTAGCATTTTTAGAGTACTTATGATACAATATGTTAATTCTCCCTTTCTGTACTTGCCTCTATATATGTTAAGATCTTCTTGAGGGAAGGAACCAACCCTTACCTTTATATAACCTAGCAAGTTGAGTATGTGGTTGGTGTTAAATAACAAGCCATTGAAAATAAAGCAAGCAGTTAAGAAGGTACCAAACCATGCTCAATTCTATTTTGTGGGTTTTGACCCCGTGATTTACCTTATCATGAAAAACTGTCATCTTCATTTTGACACCCCCTACCAGATTTGTGCCATTTGCAAAACTGAAAATTACTCCTTTGCTTATGTTATGCAAGGTACTGATCAATTATTCAGCAGCAAAGAAACTGTGGTAGCCTACTAATTATAATAAAACAATATTTAGAGTTGATCACTTAGTATCTATCAGGCACCTTCTTAAATGCTTTTACATGTATTTTATGTGACTATATACATACATGTAAATTCAAATATTTTCTTTTCAACACAATCTTATTGGATGGATACGATTATCACCACCATTTTACACATGAGGAAATTGAAACACAATATAACTAACTTGCTGAAGGCCACACAGCTTTTACGTGATATAGCTAGGATTCAAACCCAAGCAGCGTATCTCAGGATCTCAAACTTTACCACTCTCCCCTTATGACTAAAATGTATACTTTATATACAGAGCTCACTCTCATAAGTCATTATTAATTCCCCTGCCAACTCTGTCATATAGATCACATATCACCATCTTATCCCTTGATACCCTAGAGCCTTAGTGAGTGTTTTACTCAAACAGAAATAAACCATTAAAAAAATAGCTCCCACAGTAAAAGTATGATCTCTTCAACTTGATGAGATCATCACAACCAGTCTCAAAACTTTTCTGAAGAACAAGCTATTAATTTAGGTGAATGCATCAATAACAAGCTCATTGCAGATTTAAACATACAGTAATCCTCAAGGCAAATCTGTAAAATATGAAGTCATTTAGTATCTAATTTATACTCAATATTATATATACTGTTGCATTAAGTTATAGAAATGATACACTAAATTTACAAGACACGTAACTATACATAACACTCTAAGTAGCCATTAAATCATTGTGCAAATGACTCCCACCATCATTGTGACTTCTGTGCATCCTTCACCATGGAGTTTGCCCAGCTATCTGAAGTTTTATTTTACCTTCAGTCCTCTCTGCCTTCAATATCCTTTTCATGTGGTCCCCTTAACTGTCAGGTAAGTTAACCACTACCCCTTCAAAGCCTTTCCTGACAGTTTAAGTTTTGGTTCAATACATGACCTGACTGTACAACACTATTTCCCGTATCATATATGTATTTCCTTACTCATCACAGTGCTGAAGAATTACCTATGTATCTGCTTGTCTCCCATGACAATTAGGACAATGGCTTTTCCTTAGTATCATAATGAGGAGAGCTCCATAATGAAATCTCAATTTTTTTTTTTTGTATGAGTGAATGAGTATTTAGCTCTAAGTAAATACAGTAAATTTACTTAGCTATAGTATCAATTTCAAAGCAGTCAGTTTCAAAGCACGGAACACAACATATGCATTCATATAGTATTTTATCAATGTTTAGTACTATTGACATCTGGATCTGAGGGTTCTATGACATTTTAGGGTTTTCCTTATATTTCCTACAGAAATTATTAGCTAAATTAACCTACAGGCTTAAAGTTAAAACTTTTCCTGTGGTATGATAAAATAGCGGGATGTGTGTAGAAAAATTATAACATTTAAATTAATTTGGGGCCAGGCGTGGTGACTCACACCTGTAACCCAGCACTTTGGGTGGCTGATGCAGGAGGATCACCTGAGGTCAGGAGTTTAAGACCAGCCTGGCCAACACGGTGAAAAAGGATCTCTACTAAAAATATAAAAATTAGCCAGGCATGGTAGCAGGTGCCTGTAATCCCAGCTACTCAGCGGCTGAGGCAGAATTGCTTGAATCTGGGAGACAGAAGTTGTGGTGAGCTGAGATCTTGCCATTGCAACTCCAGCCTGGGCAACAGAATGAAATTCCGCCTCAAAAAGAAATCAATTTGGAAATCAAAATTATCTAGTTAAAAGCATTTTTTTTTAAAGTTAGCAAACCTAAGTTTCAAAGAGGTTTAGTGATTTGCAGAAGGTCTAGAACCAATCAGTGATAAAAACTAAGACTATACTATGAATTTCTACCTCCTATGACAGTGACCTCTCAGTAGCACACAAGAATACTAAGTAGACATCTCAGGAAGTATGACATCATGTTATTTTTGAAATAAGTAATCAATCAAAATGCTTTATTATTTTCATATGAGAACATAAAGTTGTGTTTGTTTTTTTCTTAATTCTACAGGATGAATAAATCATGACAGTACTTTTTTGGTATTTTCCAAGGCTCAGTAATTTTTTTTTAGCCAAAACCAAATCTAGTTGGTTTTGACCAGGAGATTTTGAATTGCCATGGAAAGACTACCTATGCGGTTTCAAGTAGGCCAGAAAGCTCTGACGGGAGGAAGAAATGTGGAAAGAGAAAATCTTCCTTTATTAAGTAACAAATAGGTATGGTAAACAAGGGATGCTTTAAAGAACAATTCTCTCCTCTGAAAATACTGTCTTTAAACAATTAAATAATGTAAAAAATGGAACACGAGTAAATTTTATTTGAAAGGAGAATATGGAAGTGAACACATAGTGCTTCTAAAGTTAAAATACATGTTTCTATAAATTAATATAGCTGTATTCTATATCTTTTTGGTAAGATTCTCTGAAATGTATTCTAGATTCTAAAAGATGAAAAGTTCCCTGTGGGCAGGTAATGTGTTTGCTCAAACTAAGGACAGCCCAACACAGGAATATGTGCTCTTTGATGAGTAATAAATGTTTTGTAATTTAATGATATTTCCATATCCTTACTGAGTTCTTAATTACAAATATTTTAAAATAATTTCCTATTATTTGCTTGCCAGGTATAAAATGTAACTGAAATGGCAATGAAAATAACTATGGTTTGAATTTAATAACATGCTTTTTCCTTCACACTGTATTTTCTAAATAGTATTATCTACTTAATTAAACTCTTCCTAAATGGGAAGTGATCAAGAAAATGGTTGTGTATTAAAAGGCAGAGGAATTGAAAACAAGTTGGTTACAGAGGGAAACAGGGTATGGTTTTCACTTGTGCTACATTAACTGCTCCACTGGAGCAAACTAATTAATTTTTCTTCATTGCACTGTAATCAGCAAGCTTGATCTAGGGCAAAGAAGAATCCAATTGTTAGTACAAATATTAAGGTCTGACTACCTGTCATTCAGTTTCAGTAACTACAGAGAGTCTATTCACTAATTAATGTGCTATGGCGATTGGCTTTGTTTTGTTATTGAATACATTTATTTTAAGCAGCATTAAGAGCATAAATTAAATCTTAGTAACATTTTCATATAAGTAACTATCATTAAAATGCATTTTTTTTTCACAGAAGCAAGAATTATCTCACCATACTGGCTCAACAAGAAATTCAATCCTGAACAGAAAAAAAAAAGTTTAAAAATATTTTATAAACATTAACCTGGACTTTTCATAGAAGAAATAAAGCTGAGAACATCATATTTCAGCAGCTTCAATACTTGTTTTCTGATTGAATCATAAATTTCATTTCTTTATACTCGCTTCTACAATGACAAAGTGCACAAAGCTAAATGTGAATGTCTAGTAGGTCAGAAAAATGTGTAGTTGAATATGGTTTTTGATAACAGTAAAATCACTGAAAATCAAAAGCATTCAGAGAGTGTACGAGAACACATTTAAATATTTAAATATCCCTATGCACAAGTTGATGTGATGCCAATATTATATGTCTTATACATGTAGTTTATAAAAGTCATCAGAAAAAAAATACAAGATTAATCCCCTTGTGGATCCATTTGGGAAACAAATGAATAAAACCATAGATCTATAGATGGATAGAGGAACATTCCAAAGACAATCATTACTTCAACCTTTAATCTTCTGGGTAACTGGTGGAAGCCCTGACAAGAAGCACTCCAAGCTACCTATCAAAAAGGCAGAGAGTCTTCCTATGAATACAATCAAGTATATATCAAACCATATGCTGTCACTTGCCCCTATCTACATTTTCCCAACTTTAGAGTTAGAATTAAGTGACCCACAACAGCATAAGAGAGGATGTTATAGAAAGCTATGTGCCCTATATCCCTCCACAGCTCATGACTAGTTTGAAATCAGGCTGTAAGTTCATGATGACATGAAACTTTCTTCAGGGCCAAATTAATCTTCATCAGCAAGAAGTTCCCTACAATTCAGGATTTAACTCTTACAGTAGAGAGATTAGCCCCATTCATTTTCTAATTTTGAATTTACTTATTAAGATGACAAATAAAATTATATATATTTATAGTATACAATATATTTTGATATGTATATACATTAAAGAATGTCTAAATCAAGCTAATTGATATATCCATTACCTTACATACTTTTTTGTGTGTGTGGTGAGAACATTTAAAGTCTATTCTTTTTGCAATTTTCAAACATGCAATACATTGCTATTAACTATAATCATGTTATAAAAATAGTTCTCTTGAATTTACTTCTCCAACCTAACTGAAATTTTGTGTAACCCCATTCTTAACAAGTTATATGACTCAGTGATGTAATAGAAAATGTTGAGACATACACATTCCATATAATTTTAGCCCAACTTTCAAGGTTTTTCTGTTCTTACTTTATAATTTTTCTTTTGATAGGATTTGGTTGTATCCCCACCCAAATCGTGAATTTTAACTCCCATAATTCCCACCATGTTGTGGAAGGGACCTGGTGGGAGGTAAGTGAATCATGGAGGCAGGTCTTTCCCATTCTGTCCTCTTGATAGTATGTCTTATGAGATATGATGGTTTTATAAAGGGGAGTTCCCCGACACATGTTCACTTTTCTTGCCTGCCACCATGGAAGATGTGACTTTGCTTCTCATTTGCCTTCTATCATGATTGTGAGGCATCCCCAGGCACGTGGAACTGGGAGTCAATGAAACCTCTTTCCTTTATAAATTACCTAGTCTTGGGTATGTCTGTATTAGCAGCGTGAAAACAGACTAACACAGATTCCTTTATAGGTTTATTTTGAACAGTAGATACCTCTTTGTGTTTTGCACTGTATCCCATCAACCCATCTCTGAATTTTTTTTTTTTTTTTTGCTGCAGCGCCAAGAATTGAAAGGGTTAGCTCCCAGGAATTAACTCTCAGTTGACGAGAGTAGGAGGGAGCAAGATAATTTGTCCTTCAAAGGGACATTTCTGAGGCAAGTTCTATAAGGCCCCAGGCAAGGCTGAGGTACAGTTACCTATTATGGTAAACAGCTCAACAATGTTATCTTTATTAGCTTTTCCCTCTTCCTTGTCTCACTTTTCCAGGTCCCTGAGTTTTCTTAGAAAATAATTTCTTCAGTAATCAGCCAATCATGACTTTCTGTCAGGCTTTACTTTGGGGAAAAGGCAAACTGACACTCTTGACTACCTCTGTCACTTAAACTGTGAACTCTTAAGAGGGTAGGAGTGATATATTTTAACTCTTGAGCTTCAGGATCCAGAGAAGGAAGATGATGCAGATTCCTCAAGCTCATGTAGCTCTAGACAGTAGAGAAAGCATTTAAATTCAGGTCTTTCTCCTCCTTGCATGTTGCTACATGCCATTTTGTTACCTCTCTACAGGCTTGTCTTCCATGGCCTTTGAAAGTTCACCATTCTCCTACTCATCCAAATGAGTACAGTAGTCATGTTTTATTCCATCCACTTGGTAAAATAATTGGTCACTTCATAGCACTTGATCTATTGCTATTTAATGACCAAGACCCTTGAGTTCCTGTAATTATATAACAAGCTCCTTAGTGTCAGTGGTCATAAAGGCAAGAATCTCAGACTTGGGAATCAGACAAACCCCCCATTTACTCTTTTGCAATTTGCTCTCACACAAGTATTCTGAAGATTAGGAGATAACAAAGTATAAAAGTAGAGCAGAGTGCCTGAAACACAGTATATGTTCAATAAAGGGTGGTTATATTTTCATCTAGAGCAAAACTACCACAAGAAGGGGTCATGTTCTCTGTATTCTCTCCCTGTCTCCCAAAGCCATAACAATGGCCCCAAATAGGTGCCCATAAACAAAACAGACATAAAAAGTAAAAGGATAAAAATGCCATTTTTACTTCACCTGTATGGAGCATGCTCTCATATTGCTTTGCAACCAGAAATACTCATTTTATCTAATCCAATTCTAAATATCTTTCAGTTTCAGCTCAGTTTCTATTTCTGGATGTGTTTCTTATTTTCCATCACAGCTCTTGTTGATTTCTCTCATATATTTCTACAGCATTCATGCACTATAAAGTGAAATTTACTACTTCACACAGAATTTTACTTCAGGCCTAGTGCTCTATTTTGGTTAGTCCTGACTCTCGAGTTACACTAAAAGTTGCTAGAAGGCAAGGATCATTTAAAATTTTTTCTCTGGGTTTCCCTGGCACAATACTAAACTTATTATCAGGCACTGAATGCTTAATCCTGTAGACAAAATGTCAAAGTAAAAAATAAAGGGCTCAAGAAAAATCTAATTTACTGTTCCCTTTCTCATTGCCTCTTTCTTAGTCAGATGCATTCCTATATTCAATGTATATTCTGATTTCCATGTAGCACCTTCTCCACTTTCTTTCCTAGCTTAATCCTTACACTGCTCACCAATATGGGGCACGCCTGGCAACATGGGAGAGACGAGTTAGTTACTGCAAAATTGCGTGCCTGTGCTCTTAATGCCTTACCTCAATTTCTCTATGGGAATCAGGCTATCATATCCATTAGAAGCACCAAGCTAAATGGATTAATCATTTCACAAACTAATTCTTTAGGAATTTTCTTATTGTTTCATATATTTTTGGTTACATATATAATGCTACCTGAAAAATTCAGATATGCAAACTTTAAAACTCCTTTTTTAAAGTTTCAGAGAGCTAAAACTACAGACGAGATAAGCCTTAGCTTGCTGAATTTCATACTGACTATTGGATCTTATGGTTAAGTCAGATGCAGGGTTTTCTGCTTAACAGGAGAAAAAAAAAAAAAAAAAAAAAAACGGTGACCCAGGCATCCCAGGTGATATATTTCTTCAGGATTCTAACAGTTTTCCACTCAGAAAGTAGTCCCCAGGAACTTATTGACTGTAAAATAAGATACAGAGGATAAAAAAGAATTCTGAAGCAAAAAACACATGGAATTAGAAGCAAAGATGCTAAATAAATCTGCAGTATAATTGGAAAGTTCAATTTTGTGTTTAGATTATACGTTTTGATCCTTGTAGTAATTTTTCTTAAATGTCACAAAGATCCCTCAAACTATTACTATTCCACTGCTATATATGTGGAAATGTACCTATCCAAATATTAGGTGACTTATCCAAGATCGATTAGGTAATAAGTGAAAGAAACATTACTGTAACCCAACACTTCTTGTTTCTATAATACCATCTATTAAAACGAGGAGGCATACTTATCTTAATAAGCATATGAAATGAAATCAGTATGCCACATAGTATTTAACAGAATTATTCAAATGTCATATTTGTTAGTATCTCAGGATAAATCTGAGGCAGAAAAGCTTCTCTATCTCTCTTCACCTTTCAGTGCAAATATCTGCCCTACTTTGTTGCCACAGGGAATAAATTTTTCCATGAATGCAAGTTGTATTGAAAATAGAAGAGAGATGGAAAGATCCAGAATTTAAAGGAACTGTATCTCTCTCCCATTCTACTATATGTCCCTTGAGATTAGACACATTTGTTTCCCAAGTGCTAATCGGCGTCTTGATATGTATTGAGTATTCAGTAAATGCTTGATGAATGAATTGATGGGAATAACTTACAAATTACGGTTGCAGGAGGAAAGGACAGAGTGATATAATGTTAAATAAATCCAGGCTTATTTGCAAGGGTTGGGAAACCGGGTGCTTCATATACTGATGTTATATATAGGAATCATTACAGTCATTGGGAAAATAGCCAAAATTTCTTTAAATGCATACGTTTTATTCTAGCTATCCTTGGTTCCTAGCATGATACCAAGGATATAAATGCACACTTGATATTCTTTTTTGTACCTCACATAATTACATGAATTTCTATACCTTGAATATGCCTTCCTCTTATTTATTCTTCATTGGTGCTTTTGCCTTGCTATTTCACCTAGAATGCTCTTCTTCCCTATTTCTACCTATCAAGGCCTTTCTCTAAAATGTAGCCCAAATGTACTCTCTGGACATTATTTCTGTCTCTCGAATGGCTGCAATGCCTTTTTCTTTGAACTCTCTTTGGATTACCCTTATGTTATCAACTCATGTCAAACATGTTTACAAGTGTCATTTCTTCCAGTGACTTTAATAATGTTGTCCCCTTTTTTGCAGCATCTATTTAATTTTATCTCTTACCATAAACCCACCTGGCCTATCCAGAGATTTCTTCAAGAAGCACAGCTACTGTGTGGCACATTCTACACTAAAACCTCAGTATATAATCTGCTCATTTAGCGATAAATCAGTGATGCTCTTCACAGGAGATGGGAGAGAGGCACTCAGAAGTCTTAAAATTGTGTACTTCTAGAGTAGAAATAATTTCTACAATTATATAGTCTGAGGACTTTTCATCCTGACTATTTTCATGGCCTTTTGAGTTGATAGATTCAGTCTCCAATAAAATGGCCAACGTAACTTATACAAACACATACACAATGATAATTATATTTAAATGTGACTGGTCCATCCAGTAGATTTCTATATGGAAACAAAGTCAGATTCCACAAATGACTGGAGTGACATAGTCTGTCAGGGGAGTTATGTCACATACTTAAACCTGAGTCTTGACTAGCAGGAGAGTTTGTTCTTGAGTTAGGTAATCATGATAAATGAAACTCTAAATATCAACCTATAGTCACCTATTAACAAATAAGATGGCATATGTCTGTACTATTGCTATTCATTTACTTATCCTTTCCACAAGTATTTTTCACCTCCCATCTCCTTGGCATTCTCCTAGCTACTGACTATATAGTACTGAAGCCAATGGACAAGACACCAAACTTTCTCAGAGGGGAAGCAAGGAAGAAAAAAGTTAGACAACCAAACAAGATGATTTCAGATAATGCTAACAATTATAAAGCAAGAAGTGTGAATAGGATACAGAATGGCTGGGAGGGCTCATCAGGAGAGCTCTTTCATATATGGTAAACTGGAAAAGATTCTTCTGAAGATGAGACCTTTCAGCTGAGACTGAATGGCAGGAAGTTGTCAGCCATAGAAAGAGGGAGAACAAGTGTGTTCTTGCTGATAGAAAAGACAAGTGAAGAGACATGAGGCAGGAACAAGTCCGACTGGAGCCGGGTGAACTAAGGGAACTAGTGTGAAGTCAGATCTAGAAGTAAGCAGCGGACAGATCACACAGGGTCTTGCTGGCTGTTTTCGCACTTCAGACATTTTTCTAAGCACAGTGAAGACTCTTCAGAAGGCGTTAAATAGGGAACATATGACCTAACTAATGTGGTAAAAAGATAACTTTGTATAATGCAGAGAACTGAGAGTCTGGTTAGCAAGTTACTGCAATGTTAGGAGGCTATGGAATATGATGGAATGTCAGTGATGCTCCCTTTGAATAAAAGCAGCTTTTATTTTTCAATTAAAATGGAACATAATTGGTTTCAGTAAAAATGTCTCACTTGACCTTATTTCTCTTGCATTAATGGGGTCATTTATACGATATGTCAGGAGTGCTACCTCTGTACACAATGAACAGCTTTTACTTTTCAATTAAAATGTAGTGTAATTGACTTGAACCAGAAATGACTCTTGACATTACTTCCTTTGTATTAATAGGACCATTTATATAATGATCATGCTAATTAATCTTCATTCAAAAGTGTTTAGAATTATTTAATAAAATACAGTGGTCATTTATATTTTTTAATCATTTTAATGTTAATATTATCTCAAGATTTTGAATAGAAGTCTATTGGATTGTTATGCTGATTTAAAGAGTGTAACAATATTTATAGTTATGTTTTAGTTTAAAGCAGTGATTAAGTATAATTTGTCTGTGGCCTTGTAGGCCAAAATAATATATCACAATAAACTGTAGATAGTGTCAGAGATGAAAACAGTGTTTGTCTGCTTCAGTGTATTCATATGTGAGGATGAATTTTGGCACTTGTCAGACTATGATAAATTACTACTAGACTAATACTTGTCAGTACAGTAATAACTGATCATGCTCTAAACACCACTAAGGGAAAAAGGTGATGAATAACCTGCAATGCAAAAATTATCACAATCACATTAATGACTCTAGTTCAAAGCACAGTAATGGTCTAACACCCTTCTTATTGTCAAATCTCTATTTCAAGTGACTATCCTGATATCTTTCAGAATCTCACCTCAAATTCTAATTAACATAGAAAACAAGCTATAGCGATAAAACCATGTCTCTATTGAGTCTTTCCAAAAGCAATCATGCTCTCCGATTCCCTGCTTCATTTACTATTACTAAAGCAAGGCAAAACACTAAGAGCACTGTATGCAAATGAAAAGTGTTGATGAAATGTTTAAAAAGATCCCAAATTCAAAAGACCCTAAATAATATTCAGTATTGTCTATACACAATACCTGTACACTATGAATTTAGAAAGTTATCAATCTTCCTAAATTGATAAGGAAAATCTTTAAAATGAATAAAATGTTAGTAATACATTTCACAGTATGCATTGAATGGGATACATAATTCCATTTGGGTTTGAGGTTTTCTTTTTTCTCAACTAAATGGTTAAAAATTCTGTAACTATTTACGAGAAGAATCTGGGAAATATAGGCAAGAAGCATACAATTGATAAGAGAGCACAACTACATTAACTTTACACTATAAAACTCAATCATCCAACATGCATGAATCCAAATGTTTTCTAAGACTTTACAGAAAAGCTTATATAATGTTTTCATCATGGTAAAGTATACATAACATAAAACACATAATTGTAATCATTTATAAGTGTACAATTTAGCAGCATTATGTATATTTACCTTGTTGTGCAATCATTCCCACCATCTATGTCCAAAAATTCTCATCTTCCCAAAAAACTCCATACCCATTAAATAAATCACCATACTGTGTCTCTTCCCCAGCTTCTAGAAGCCACTATTCTACTTTCTCTACGAATTTTACTATTCTAGGTAGCTCATATAAATGGAATCATATATTATCCTTTTGTGTCTGGCTTTTTCCTCTTAGCATCATGTCATTGAGATTCATCCATGTTATAGCATGTTTCATAACCTTCCTGTGTAAGGGTGAATAATGTTCTATTGCCTACATATACCACATTTTATTTATCCATTCAACCTCAGATGGACATTTGAGTTGCTTCCATCTTTTGCTATTGTGAATCGTGTTGCTGTGAACATGGGAGTACAAGTATCTTTTGGCGATCCTTTTTAAAATTCTTCTGGGTATATTTCCAAAAGTGGAATTGCTGGATCACATGCTAATTCTATCTTTAATATTTTCAGAAGCCGACATATTTCTTTCCACAGTAACTAAAAAGTTTTACAATCCTATTAGCAGTGCACAAGTCTTCAATTTTTTCCACATCCTCAACAACATTTGTTGTTTTCTGCAGTGTTTTGGTGTTTTAAAATAATAGTCATCCTAATGGGTGTGAAGTGTTATCTCATTTGGGATTTATCTACATTTCCCTAATGATTAGTGATATTGAGCATCCATTCATGGTCTTAACTGGCCAAACTTTGGAGAAATTTCTGGTCAACTCATTTATTCATTTTTAATTGAGTTGTTTTGGTCTTTTTGTTGTTGTTGAATTAGAGGATGATATAATTTGGCTTGTGTCCCCACCCAAATCTCATGCTGAATTTTAATCCCCAATGTTGGAGGTGGGGTCTGATGGGAGCTGATTGCATCATTGGGCCAAATTTCTCATGAATGGTTTAGTACCATCTACTTGGTTCTATTCTCTTGATAGTGAGTTCTCATGAGATCTGGTCAATTAAAAGTGTATGGCATCTCCCTCCATCCCCCTGCTCCTGTTGTGACCATATGACCTGCCTGCTCACTCTTCCCTTTATGCCATAAGTTTCCTGAGGCCTCCCCAGAAGCCAAGCAGACGCCAGCATCATGCTTCCTGTACAGTCTACAGAACTGTGAGCCAATTAGACCTCTTTTATTTATAATTTACCCAGTTAACAGGTATATCTTTAGAGTAATGCAAGAATGGACTAATACATAGGAGTTCTTGACATAATCTGGATATTACTCCCCTACCGAATATATGATTTGCAATTATTTTCTCCCATTTTATAAGTTGCCCTTTTACTCTGATAGTGTTCATCCATGCACAGAAGTTTTTAATGTTGATTCACTTCAATTTATCTAATATTTCTGTTGTAGCCTGAGCTTTTAGTGTCAAATCCAAGATATTTAATTACACAACCTAATGTCTATGTTTTCTTTGAAATGCCTGTGTTTCCTTTTGAAAGTTCTGTAGTTTTGCCTCCTATGTTTAGTTCCTGATCCATTTTGACTTAGTTTTTGATTATGTTGTAAGGTAAGAGTCCAACTTCATTCTGAGAAGCTTATAGAACTTTTGCATATATTCTTTCAATGCTGATTTTTCTGATAAAAGTTTGAAATGCATTGCACAGCATGGTAATATATTTAATAAAGTACTATACATTTCAAAATTGCTAAGAGAGTACACTTCAAATATTCTCACCAGAAAAAAAGTCTTTGAGGTGATAGATATGTTAACTAGCTTGATTTAATTATTCCACACTGTATTCATAAATTATAACATTACTTTGTATGCCATACATTTATACAATTACATATTGTCAACTTACAATAAAAAAGAAGGCATACAAAACTTTGAATTCTCTTAAGTCTTTAATGCTTGCCAACACCATTTCTCTGATTCGATTCAAGCTGTCCAATGCCGCGTTAATACATACCATTAAACAAAACTACTGCACATTATAGGCATAGTAACAGGATTAAATTCACCTGGCTTCCAACCAAAAGTAACACCAATAACATTAAAATATTCTCATCATGAATTAGTAATGTCATTTTAACGGATGCTAAAGGCATCTAGTATTTTCTGAGGCTCATTTGCATGTGGATATATACTCAGATTTCTTTTCCCAAAAAAAAGTAGTCATTTAAAGGGAACCCTGGTGTATAATTTAGAAAACAGATGTAGAAAAGTCATAAAATATCCAACTTAGTTTTTACAAGATTTTCCTATGCTATTTCCTTTATATTTAGTCCATCTCTACTTATGAATTTAATTATTTAGAAAAAACCCACAAAATGATTCTCCATATTATAAAAATCATATTCCGAAACTGACCAAAAACAAATTAATTTGTTAAGACTCTAAGTTCTATATGTGCCATTAAACATACTTATTTTTGTCTAGGCTGATGGTCCCAATTCCAATGTTTATATCCAATTTAGAGTATTGACTATTGCTTCTCTCCTCTATTTTAGAGGCAGTCTGATGCATTTCAACAAGAAAATTTTATAATGAGGTGGTTTTTTTCTCCACTTGTTGTTTGATCAGGAACAAACCATCTAATTACTTGGAGCCCATTTTTCTCATCTAGAATATTAAACTAACACTATTTTGTCAATAGAATTTTTGTGAAGATTATGATAACTAGTCTATAAAACATTATGCAAGTATTTGCTTTTATTGTTACAAGAATCAATGCTTTTAAAAACACATTAATGTAGTCCTCAACACAAATTATATATATAAGCATTTATGTGTTGTATCTGATGTTCATAGACATGTACACCCACATACATACCCTACTATGTGTCTGTAAATCTGTTTGAAAGAAAGGTGCAAAACACACGCTAAAGCATCAATTATTTTTATAAAAGCTTAGCTATTGATAAGAGATATAGATATAATATTGAGTGTTTCACAGGAGTTACACACAAAAATAACTTTTTTCAATTTCTAACAATGATTCAACAATAAAATATTCTGTCAATTTATATAATGGTGAGATGAAAATAAAACTAAGAAAAGTCAGTGCATATCAATAAAATATGGCAGTATATTAATTTTATTTATAAAACATAAAAGAAAAATATGTTGAAAAAATATCTTATCTTACAAACACTGTCTACTATGGCAGAAACTAAGAAAACTTATTTGATAACATGAATGAAATTAGATTTCCTTCAGATGCCGTCTTTAGAATTTGGGGAATAGAGCTATTCATCCCTGGATGTGTTTTTTGGAGATGTGTCAATATCATGACAATGAAAAACAAAATTGCTTTATACTATTAGATATTTCTGATGCAATCTTTGCCCACTCGTGGGTTTCATAAAATTTTGTGCCAATTTTGTCACCAAGACAAGGGTATCTGATCTAACACAAATTGAACACTTTTCAGCAAAGCGTTGTGTATATTATTTAATTCCCCATTCATATGTCATGAAAGGAACCAGCATGGTTATCACAATAAATTTATTTTAATCAATGAAACTCAATGTCAGAATGCATTATATTTTTATCTACTGTATACTTAAGGTTTCATTAAATTTACAGACATTCATTTTAGAAATTATAATCCCACTGGGACCAAGATTTTCTTAATATAGAATTAAATCTAATGCATATTTTCTTCATATTGACTTGAGGTAATTAAGCTCCCCATTTAGAAGACCACCAGATAGTTACTTTTAAAGCTGATAGCTCCTAACTTTGGCAGAGACAGGTTGTCAGACAACCATGTCCTTTCTCCGCCTTTTAAAGTGTAGATTTTTCACTTAGAAGCAACCACTCAGCTAGCTTCTCCATTATCTTTGTAGATAGGCATGGCCATATTCATGTTTCATGAGTATACATCACCTTTATGTAGAAAGTAAAGGAAGCACATATGCATTTCCTCTACCACAAGGCTTCTAAGAAGTCACTGTGGCTTTTCTGTATTTGCTTCCCCTCTTCATGGGCTATATGCCAAAAAAAAAAAAAAAAAGAAAGAAAAAGAAAGAAAAAGATGACATCACCCATGAAGAAGGTAGAGCCACAATAAAGGCCAAAAAACAAAGATAGAAAAATATTAGTCACTGTATTAGTTCATTTTCACACTGCTGATAAATACATACCTGAGATTGGGCAATTTACAAAACAAAGAGGTTTAATGCACTTACAGTTCCACGTGACTGGGGAGGCCTCACAATCATGGCAGAAGGTTAAAGGCATGTTTCACATGGTAGCAGACAAGAGAAGATAACGTGTACAGTGAATTTCCCCCTCTTGAAATCATCAGATCTCATGAGACTTATACACTATCATAAGATCAGCACAGGAAAAACCTGCCCCCATGATTCAATCACCTCCCACTGGGTCCCTTCCAGAACACACGGGAATTCAAGATGAGATTTGGGTGGGGATGCAGCCAAGTCTTATCAGCCACCAAATAAGAAACACCTACATTGGACTTATACCTGGGCTACATACAACCTTTATATTTAAGGTCTTTATATTTTGGTATCTATGTGCTAAAGCAGCAGTGTTGCTTAGCTAATATAATAACCTGAGATCGTACTTTGTTTCTATCTGATGATTTAAACAACAATAGAATTGAGTTGCATCAGGCCATCAAGTATAGTCATGCCTTTTCAAAGAGATAAGAGGAATAGTTGTTCGGCCTCACCTCCAATTCTGTGGTACAACAGCTTATAGCCAAGTGATACATTCCAGTTTTACTAATACATTGAGTCAACATTACTATCCAGTAAAAACTGGTAACGAAGGAGGCTTATAATAAATGTGACATTTTATATTGGAAATATAAACCAGTTTCTTGGATTAGTCATCTTTAAGGTCTAGGACAGTGGCAAAGTTTAAATAAAATTGAACACATAGTCATCACCAATAAACCCTTACTTAATACAGAATATGCATGAAGTACTGAGGTAAGTGACATTTGTAAGATTTATATCTTTATATTTATACATGGAGGACATCCTTTTGTGTTTCAGGTACATGTATGTGTTCCCAAGACTGGTATCACTGAAGGTTAGCTTCATAATGGGTAGGGAACACATTGTGGGAAGCAACAAAAGGCAGGCATAGAAAGCCAGAATTTATTTAGAAAGAACATGGAATTGTATTAACAAGAGAATGACATGCTTAGACCCGTCATCTTCAAACACTAATTGTGGTGGCATTTGAACAATGATTTAAAGCAGGAAGAAATTAGAGACTGAAAGATAAGCTAAGAGAGGCAACTGTAACTGGGCAGCAGTTTTGGGGGGGTCATCCAGCAGAGAATGTAGAATTTAAAGTAAATTCCTCTAGTATTGCTATTTGGAATAGAAAACTGTATTTACAATGATCTAATACAATATAAATTAACATCAAAAGTATAATAAGAACTTAGGTATAAAAGGTTTACTTGTTCTTTGAGTGCCTGTTCTCTGCTTGATGATCAATTGATACATTATTTTTAATTTTTCTACCCTAAATGTATTTGAGGGAGCTAATTTTGAAAGCAATATAAATATGTAAATTACATTGAGTTGCATAGAATTAAATATATTAGTACAATACCAAATGTACATTTGGAAAGAGCATACTGATTCTATTATTAATTTAATCATTCATTTATGTTTTTCATTAAATATTGAAGTTCCCACTGGTTTTAAGCCCTGGAGATAAAGCAGTGAATAAAATGTACAAAGTCCTTAATTTATGAAGCTTAAATTCTAGGACTAGAAGTGAAAATAAGGACAAATAAATATATTACACAAAACCAGGTCATGGCAAGTCCTATAAAGAAAAATAGAGCAAGGAAAAGAGAGAGGAAATAAAAGGGATGAAGAGGTTGGTTCTATTTAAGAGAGGATTTAGAGAGGGAAAGTCTTTCAACTGTAGGGACATTTAAAAATAGACTTGAATGAAATGAGCATTTGAATCCTGTGATGACTCTCTGGAGAAAAACACACTTTCATACTAAAGGATCAGTAAGTGCAAAGGCCCTGAGGCAGGGCCTCTCTGGTGCTCGACTCCCAATGAGCTTGGATCTGACTAGAAGTAAAGGCATAGAGAGCATATGATTACCTCACACAATATCAATTTTGATTACAAAGTTACTGTAATGTAAATTGAATTAGCTTTATCTCCAGTAAAACACTTTTCAGAGACCACTGATAAATCTTTGGACTACATCTAAGTATTTTTTGGAAAGATTAATTTCTGTAATTTTGAAGCCATGTGAAAATTAAGATGAGTCTATTCTGATTTAGTGATCATGCCAGCCATAGAAAGACTGAAACTGATTAAGTAAATGAGTTTGTCACACATAAGGTTTACTACAGATGGAAACAGAAGCCACTACATGCCTACCAATCTAAGTACATTTTTTAAGATTTTAGCAAGTGAAACTATAAATGTCATCTCATCATTGACGAATTCCCTAATCCCCATATTTTGTTAATACACACACACACTCCACCCCTACTCCTTCTGCACCCCAATACGGCTTTTTTCAAACTACTATTGTATCAAGGGCTGTGACTTTATCTTTGCAATATTTTCAGTGTCTCACTCCTGAAAGATAGATAACAATTGGTTAAATGGAACTAAAGAGCATTCCCTGTGACGACTTTCCAAAATATAAGAGTTTCTGTATTGCTTTTGCTATTTCAGTGGCTATTTTAATGTTAGAGCCAGAGACACAATAATACAAGTGACAAGTTCAAACTAACAGCACTAGTTAATCAAGAATTAGAGGGTTTTGTTTCATCTTTGAGGTTAATACATTATTCTTAAGGATGAGCTCAATATCTAAATATCTTACATGTTAAATAAAACTATTCCAAGTCAAATGAATAAGAATATCAATATGTTTACATAGAGTACTAGTAGGTCCTAACTAAGCCAGTAATTTTGATACTCTCTCTGACTATACCACAACCAGTGTAAGGATTAATAGAAAGAGAAGCTTGAAACTGGTCCAGAAGAAGTGAGAACTAGAAGAATGGGCTGCCAATGCCTAACTGATGAGGGCATTGGTTGGTCATTCATAATTTGCTATGGTTAATCCCTAGCTGTTTCCTAAAGCAGATACTGCTGTAAAAGTTTCTGATTTCTCCCTGAGGTCATTTAAATAGGCCTTTGCTTCATTTTGGAATGCCATTATTAATTGATGACATATTCTACTATATGCACTTAAATCCCACAAGATGAATCTCCTTTTTATGGCCTATTGGCCCAACTACTAATTTAATGTAAGTCGTTGTTAATAAAATTCTGTATCTCCTTTTCCTAACCTTTTCTCTCTGCTTTTACAAGGGGAAACAGCAATTTAAATAAATATAAATATCATTTAAAAATCAGCAATAGCATGAATTACAACAGCTAGTCTTTACTCTGTGCTAGACTAAGTATTTAACATACATTAACCCATTTATTACTAACCACATTTCATAAAGGAGGAAAGTGAGGCACTAATTGCTTGTGCAAATTTTTTTTAAGGTCACTTATCTGGTAGGTAGCAGAGCCAGGATTCAAAGACTGATAGTGCAGCTCAAGAGCCTATGCTCTTTATTCTTACATAGAGGTAGATGTTTTAAATGGACAGAAATGTCTTGAGTTGATAATTTCTCTCCATGTAAGTGAACTAATATATCACTCCCTAATCAATTTCTGGATCCTAACAAGTTAATATAGAATGGCCTAATAACTCGGACAAAACAGAGTCCCCTATATGAAGCAAAAGTCCCCTGTGGGAAGCATAATTCCCCATGATGGCTAACATAAAATCATTTGGGGAAAACAAACATCATGTTTATAACACACACATCCAAATTGTTTAAGCTCAAGTAGATTTACAGAAACTTGGACAAACTCATGTGTTCCAGGATAACACCACAAACTGTCACAGCAACTCATCTAGTCAACTAATTCTGACCAATCTGTGCAGACCACACTTAGAACCATTCAGCTCAGTGTGTTAAAAACTCTGTTAAATATCCCTCTCTCGTGCTCCTCTTTTGAGAGGCTATGATGATTCCTATGAAGGTGGTGCTCACTCTTTCTCTGTAAATTTAACAAGCTCAGCTTTGGGTTATCCCCACCTTTGCCCAGAGGACATTACAGGTGTTTTTTGGCATTCATTCGTAAACTAAAACCAGAGCTTACTGGAAGCCTGGCATTTGTATTCAGTGAAAGAAATGTCTAGTTATTAGATGAGGTTCATTAATTATTTTAGTTATTATGGTTACAAAATGGTTTTACATTTGGGGTGCATGTGATATTCTGATACATAAATACAATGTGTAATGATAAATCAGGGTAACTAGGGTATCCATCACCTCAAGCATTTAGCATTTCTTTATGTTAGATAAATTCTAATTTAACTTTTAATTACTTTGAAATATAAATTATTGTTAACTATAGTCACTCTAGTTTGCTACCAAACACTAGATCTTATTCCTTCTAACCGTATTTTTGTACCTACTTACCACTCCTTCCTTATCCTGCCCTCCCCACTTACCCTTCTCAGCATCTGGTAACCATCATCCCACTCTCTGTCTCCAAGAGTTTAATTTAGTTTAGCTCCCACACATGAGTGAGAACTTGCAATATTTAAGATTCTGTGCCTGGTTGATTTCACTTAATGTCCTCCAGTTTTATTTTCTTTTTCCTTCTCTTTTTTTTTTAAAGCTCCTCTGGAGTGGTGTTTCTTAATTTTCAATACTATATTTTCTGAACATGTTGATTTTTTTAGAAGTCTACATCTGGTCTATTCCTAATCTATTCATCCATATTCTGTCTGACCTACAAGTTTATTTATACTTTAATTCCATTTGATTTCTGCTCTGGGCTTTAGTTTACACCTGCGATGTGTGGTATTCTGATATCTGGCCCATTCTCGAACAGAAGAAATATATGATTACCAATGGAAAAACACATTAAATGGCTATAAACATAGGAAAGTCACTTGAAGATAAATAGGCCACCAGAAAGATACACGCATACAACAATATACACATTATATAAGAATGTTAAAGATTAGGGATGTCTGAAATTCCTTAGGAGAAATGGCCTGCAAAAGGGCAAGGGTTCCAAGATTGTAATATAAGATAATCATTCAATTTTACTAAAAATAAGTTGTTAAAATATTTTTAATAAGGTGATCAACATTTACCAAGTACCCCTTCATGCAAGTTATTGGACTAAGACCCGAGGAAAAGAAACAATTCATAACATGCAACTTTTCCTTTAAAGCTGTGTAAGTCCCCAGCCAATTACACTAAAACACTTATTCCAAGAGCATTTTAAGTTAATTTGGATTTGTTCTTTCTAGGTAGTTCTTTGACTTAGCATACCTTATGTATTAGTCCATTTCCACACTGCTACAAAAAATACCTGAGACTGGGTAATTTATGAAGAAAGAGGTTAAATTGACTCAGTTCCACATGGCTGGGGAAGCCTCAGGAAACTTGGTAAATGGGAAGCAAGCACCCTCTTCCAAGGTGGCAGTAGCAGGCACGGAACTGCCAAACAGTTTTAAACCATCAGATCTTGTGGTAACTCACTCACCATCATGAGAAGGCTATGGGGGAAACTCCTATGATCCAGTAACATCCCATCAATTCCCTCCCTTGACACATGAGGATTACAATTTGAGACAAAATTTGCATGGGGACACATAGGCAAACCATATCATTCTGCCCCCAGCCCCTCTCAAATCTCATGTCCTCACATTTCAAAGTACAATTATGCCTTCCCAACAGTCCCCCAAAGTCTTAACTGATTCCAGCATTAACTCAAAAGTTCAAGTCCAAAATCTAATGTGAGACAAGGCAAGTTCCTTCTGCCTACAAGCCTGTAAAATCAAAAGCAAGCTAATTACTTCCAAGGTACAATGAGGGTATAGGCACTGGATAAATGTTTCCATTCCAAATGGGGGAAATTGGCCAAAACAAGGATGACACAGGTCAGATGCAAATCTGAAACGCACCTAGGAAATCATTAAATTTTAAATCTCCTAAATCTGCTTTGACTCCATGTCTCACATCCAGGGCATGCTGATTCAATGGGTGAGCTCCCACAGTCCTGGACAACTCCATTCCTGTGGCTCTGCAGGGTACAGCCCCCATGGCTTCTTTCACAGAGTCTGCAGCACTGTGAGTGATTGCAGCTTTTCTAAATGCATGGTACAAGTTGTGGGTAGATCTACCATTCTGGAGTCTAGAAGATGGTGGCCCTCTTCTCACAGCTCCACTATTCATTGCCCCAGTGAGGACTCTGTGATGGTAGTGGTGGGGGGGGCTCCAACCCCACATTTCCCCTCTGCATTGCCTAGTAGACGTTCTCCACGAGGGTTCTGCCCATGCAGCAGAAATCTACATGGACATCCAGGTGTTTCCATATATCCTCTGACACCTAAGCAGAAGTTCCCAAACCTCAATTCTTGCCTTCTGTATACCTGTAGACCCAACATCACATGGAAGTCACCAAGGCTTGGGGCTTGCACCCTCTGAAGCAACAGTACGAGATGTAACTTGGCCTCTTTTAGCCAAGGCTGGAGCTGGAGCAGTGGGAACACAGGAAGCCAGGTCCCAAGGCTGCACAAAGCAGTGGGAACCTGGGCCTGGCCCACTGAACCATTTTTCCCTCCTAGGCCTCTGGGTCTGTGATGGAAGGGGCTGCCACAGAGGTCTATGACATGCCCTGGAGACATTTTTCCCATTGTCTTGGCTATTAACATTCTGCTCCTCCTTACTTAGGCAAATTTCTGAAGCAGGCTTGACTTACTCCCTAGAAAATGGGTTTTTCTTTCAACCACATAGTCAGGCTGCGAATTTTCCAAACTTTTATGTTCTGCTTTCCTTTTAAATAAAAGTTCCAGTTTCAGATAATTTCTGTGAGTATATATATCTGTACGCTTTCAGAAAAAGTCAAGTCACATCTTGAACGTCTTGCTGCTTATAAATTTCTTCTGCCAGACACCCTAAATCATCTCTCTTGAGGTCAAAGTTCCACAAATCTCTAGAGCAGAGGCAAAATGCCACCAATCTCTTTGCTAAAGTATATCAAGGGTTACCTTTTCTCCAGTTGCCAACATTACCTCATGTCTATCTGTGACAACCTCAGCCTGGACTTCATTGTCCATATCACTATCAGCATTTTGGTCAAAGACATTCAACAAGTCTCTAGGGAATTCCAAACTTGCCCTCATCTTTCTGTCTTCTTCTGAGCCCTCTAAATTGTTCCAACCTCTGCAAGTTACCCAGTTCCAAAGTTAATTCCATATTCTCAAGTATCTTTATAGCAATGCCTACCACCTTGACACAAATTTTCTGTTTTCATCTGTTTTCACACTGCTATAAAGAATACCTTTGGCTGGGTAATTTGTAAGTAAAAAAGGTTTAACTGACTCACAGTTCCACATGGTTGGGGAGGCCCCAGGAAACTTACAATTATGGGAGAAGGTGAAGGGGAAGGAAGCACCTTCTTCAAAGGCCAGCAGGGTCGGGGTAACTGTCAAAAACTTTTTAAACATCAGATCTCATGAGAGCTCACCTACTATCACAAGAACACTATGGGGAAAACTGCCCCCATGATCCATTCGCCTCCCACCAGAGCCCTCCCTCTACAACACGCGCAGATTACAATTTGAGGTGAGACTTGGGTTGGGGACACAGAGAAAAATTATATCAACTTATTAATGCAGAACAAATTGTTTCAAGTATAATGAAAAATTGTTCCCTAAGCTTTTCTATTTACGACACCTCAAAACTAAACCACTCTTGTTCTGAAATGGTTAATTACCTAAACAAAGTAAACAAACTCATCTAACCAAAAATATGCTTGTGCATGAAAGCTGATGTTTTATGATTACAAAAAGTCAAACAAAATAGTACGAATCAGGAAAACATATTTCATTTTATGCACTGATAAAGTGGATGAAGCTAAATGGGTCATAAAAAAGTATATCCAGTTTTATAGGGCATGAGGCACATACAGCAGCATAAATTTGTCTTTTTTTTGTTTTTAAAGTAATTAAAAGTATGCAACACGCCCCACAATTATCTGAGTAATTAGATTTTCTCAATTAAAAATGAGTACTTATAAGATTAGCTGGATTTCTAGGTCACTTTATTTTGCAGCATTATCAATTTATCCAGGTCAGAATCTTACATCCAGGGATACAGACTAGACTGAAAGTTCCTAGTTTTTAAGTTTGATTTTTGGTTAGGGGGAGAATCCTACCAACTTAGGAAATTAATAGAAGGATGCACTCAAAATAACTAGGATAAAACCTACTGTGATGTAAATAATAATAGTTATTATTTAGTAAAAACACATTTTAAGCATGCAATCTCAGAAAACTTACCCTAAAATAAAGTGAAAATTCTAATATTGTTTACTGTAAGAATTTAATGTCATTTTTCATGTATTTCTTTTCTTATTACTATTATTGTTTCAGTCATTTTGGGGAAAATGATGCTTCCTTTTAGATGGAGTGATTAGAATAAAGAAGAAAGCCTCTGAATTCAGGACCTTAGCAAAGCAGTTTGAAAAGAAATTGATATTTGTTAAACTTCTTAACAGGTTACTCCTTTCTATTGAACAAATCTTTACCTTTTCAATCAGTATTTAGACAGATATATTTAAAACAAAGACATTCTTTCCCAAGGAAATTTCAGGTGCTTCCATAAGGATCTGAAACAGCCCACTGTTTTGCATAATTAAAGATCTATCATAAGGATAAGAACAATTACTGTGTACAGGTAAGTTTTATTTTAGAAAGCTTTTTTAGTATGCAATTATATACCTTATTATGCCCTGTGCATACTGTTGCTCAATTTTGGATGTCCAGTATTGTGTGTGCATGCATGTGTGCACACACGTAATTATATAGACATGAACATGAGCACATTCATTTAACCATACAAGAAGCAATCCCAGCAAGAGTTCTAAAAAACTGACATACATCTGAATATTACTGGAGAAAAGACTGGAGGCGAGACGTGCGCTTGCTATGATTCAACATAGACTTAACAGTTGATGCTGTTAATTAAAAATAAATAATATAGAATATATGGCATATACTATTGTGTTGATGTAATTGTCATATGACTCTGCCAATTAAGAAGTGTGGAGAATAATTTCCCCTTAAAAAAGTAGGGATTTCTACTGCCAAACATCTTTAAAAATGTCAGATCCTGGCAACAGTAATACAGATTTTGGTCTAGGGTAAGGGAAAAAGTTTCTGCATTGGTGCCTTCTATGATTCAAGTCCCGAACTCTACAGAATTGAGCGCTGCTGGACTACTCCCATTCCGGGCAGTTCTTCAGGCCCCAAAGCTCAACAGGCAGTACAATAGGCCAGCTAAGAAATTGGACAGCAAAGAAACTATAGAGGTTGTATTAGTATTCAATTACTGTTGTAACATATTCCCAAAAACTTAATTGCTTAAAACAAGACAAATGTTTTATGTTACAGTTGAGTAGGTTAGACGTCTGACATGAGTCTCATTAGGCTAAACTCAAGCAACAGCAGGGCTTTGTTCCTGTTTGGAAATTCTAGGGAAGAATATGTTTCTTTCCCTTTTCTAGCTTTTCTAGATCTCCAATACTCCTTGACTCCTGGTCTTCCTCCTTCAAAGCAAACAACAGTAGGTATAATCTTTCTCAAATTTTATCACTCGGGCCTACTCTTGTGTCTCTCTTCCATTTTTAAGCATTCAGGTGACTGCATAGGGTACACTCAGATAATCCAGGTTAATCTCCCTATTTTAAGGTCAGCTAATTAACAACCTTAATTCCCCTGTGTCATGTAACATTACATATTCACAGGTTCCAGGGATTCCGACATGAACATCTTTGAGGACCCATCATTCAACTATCAAAAATGAGTTGATTATTTAAGCTAATTGGTGACATATGAATTATCTCATCATTCTACTGATAGGTGGCACAGTAGCTTACACAATTCCAAGAGACTGAGTTTTAAATGAAAGTCATCCTATTCATCCCTTTTCATTATTAATTTTACTCCACAAGAGAGTCATTACTGGATGGCAACTGAGAACAATATTGGTCAAATACAGTGACGCATAATATTTATATTAATATACTAGAACATTTATCCTGTTCTTATTTTTTGATAGCTGCAAATTAGTCTTTGTTGCACTTTCCCTTTTTCATGGGTTTTTTTTAAATGTTTAATAAATCATCTACATATTCAAGTAATTTTTATCACTAGCATTTATACATTTTTCAGGTTATCTTTTGAAACAGAATTATTTTTAGATTTTATAGATTATCCACTATTCAAGATATCATTGGGAAAAAATATTTAAATTATAAGTATTAATCCCAATTTGAATTATAGTTTAAATATGCAGTCATTTATATTTTATCTAAAAAGTAACTTGTAATATATCTTCTCCCTACAAGCCCGATATAAATTTTACATAGAAATCATGATCTGTGTATCCATATAGTTCTCCCATCACAGTACACACTTATCCAAAATGTAAAGTAGTGTGTATTGCTTTGGTGTACTCAGTTACAAAATCCATTGAGATAAAATGTGTCTCATGTTTCTAATCGTAGAAGTCCATTTTTACCATATAAATTACCAAGATGATTTTTCTAAAATTATATGATGGATGTAGCAATTACTCAATCTCTCTCCTTTTGTACCATACATGGAATTCTCAACTAGAAACCAGCATTCTTATGCCCAACAGAACTATTTAGTTCATTTTATGAGATGTGCTATTGAGTTTTAGATAAAATTTACTATTATATGATAGCTTATTCTATAAGAATGCATACAATTATCAATTAGCTTCGGAATACATTGTTTTACATATTTCTAAGAACTTTTTGCAGCTTCTTGGATATCAAACCACAGGTTTATGTTTTAGCACTTAATATTTATAAAAATTGCCTTCACCAATATTACTTTATTTACATGAAGATAATCAGGAAGATCTCTCTCCAGCTTAAATAGACAACAAAATAGCCAATAAGATGAAGAATAATATTAGATAAAGCCCAAATACAATTTCAATACTTGGATACTGATCATTTAGTTGCTTGTTAATGTTAGTTCCTTGGATTAATCAGTTAACTTAATCTATCAGCTGGGTAACTTATCTGATCAGAACTTTAAAATCTTAACTTGTCTTCACACATATTAATGACCCTCACACTTTCCTGTAATACACTACTGTGAAAGCCATGTCTTCAACAAACATTTGTTGTACATTAACTAAAAGACAGGCACTCTACTATGCTCTGGGAATTCAACTGTGAATAATAAAGTTCCCTGTACATGAGGAAGTCGCCACCAACACCAGGATTGAACAAGTCTACAGCATTGTGATAGGCCAGCAGTACTATGGTGGGAGTAAACTCCATTAGAATATAAGTGAGAATGTTTTTTGAGAGTTATGAATTTTACATGGCATTGAATATCACTGATACAATCAAAGTGAAACATGAGAAGGATTAATACTCTTGTTTACTCTAATATTGTACTAAACATTATTGAATAAAACAAAATCATCAATGAAACAAATCTGAAATAAGTCCTTGTACCTTTAAACTAATGTCATTTTCTTGCACTCTTATATATAACTCAATATACCTAAAACATTGTAGATTATGAATAAGTACTGATTACATAATTAAGTGAATAGAGTAAATTCTCCCTTGCCTATATTTACTCCAGTAATCCCTCTTCCCTTGCTGATGCTTATGAATGTGTCAGCCTCTCTCCTGCAACCAAATTTCTGGCCTGTACCTACTATATTCCTCTTATTCCATCTGTCCATGTATTGACAAGATGGGCACATGAGCACATGCACACACATACATACACATAACAGGGCAAAGCAGCTCACTTTACCTATCTCAGAGACAAAACTAGCTTAAATATAAGGAAGCATATCTACTAAAGATTTTAAGATACGGCTAAAAAACATTTGAGTCACCTTTGAGAGACATAAATTACGTTGTCACTCCATTTTCTATTCCACAAATATATGGTATTCTTCTCAAACTAAGAGAGCAAGATATCTTAGTTGATATCTTCATACACTCAGTATCCATATAGGCTTCCAGATAAGAAACAAATGTATTATCATTGCTTGCCTAATTCTAGCTGTATTTAAACATTAAACAGTAACATGGTAATTTTATAGAACAAAAATCAATTTTGAATATAATCTAATGAAAATTATGAAAAATGTTCATTTCCAAAGGTAGATTAAATATAAGACATAATTTCATAGACCATGTTCTCTCTTAACTTTAAAAAAGTTATTTTCTCATATATGTATTAAATATTATCATTAGAAATCACTAGAATATCAAAAAAGCCTACAGACTTGGTGTGCATAATATGGGATAACATAAGCACAAATTAAAACCAAAAACTGAGAAGAGTTTGATTATGTATTATTCAGTATTTGAATATGTAGTACCAGAGACACATGCTATTCTGACAATGGTTAAATCAACAAAGGGCCTAATTTTTCTGCAGCTCAGCTGTGAAATGCAGAGTGGAAGAACAACATCCCATGGAGTTGGAACAGAAAGTGCTAAGGACTTAAGCTGTATAAATATCATTCTAGATGCCTGTGTATAAAAGAGAATTAAGGCAGATGCAGAAGGAAAGTAGGGCTAGTCATTGTCAAGCTCTTCCTGCCGTCACAAAAATAGATGAGAATGACTTGAACTATGGTAGTGGTTGTACAGGTGGAGAGATATGATTGATTTAGTGATATGCAGCGGGCCCTCCATATCTGTGGATTCTGTATCCGCAAATTCAAATAACTTCTGATTTGATAGCACAATACGGTGAATATAGTCAATGATAATTGCATGTTTTAAAATAACTTCAAGAGTATAATTGGTTTGTAACTTAAAGGCTAAATGCTCCAAGGGATGGATATGCTATTCTCATGATGCGCTTATTCCACACTGCATGCCTGTATCAAAACACCTAATGTACCACATATATATAGTATATATTATATTTACTATATATTATATATAGAATATGGTATATGCATATGTTACTATGTACCCACAAAAATTTCAAAAAATAAAAATTTTTAAATGTTTCCAAGAAAAGAAAAGTATTCAAGAAAGATAATAAAAATTAACAGGATAGAAAATCTACCTATTGGGCACTATGCTCATTAAGTAATTAAGTGAATAAATTCTCCCTTGCCTCTATTTACTCCAGTAATCCCTCAAACACAGTAATCTGTATACAGAGGCCCCATAACACATAATTTATCTATGTAACAAAACTGCACATGTACCACCGAACCTAGAAGTTAACAAATAAACAAAAAATAAAACAACTATTTACATACCATTTATATTAGGTATTATAAGTAATCTAGAAATAATTTAAAGTATACAGGAGGATGTACATAGGTTATATGCAAATACTACATCATTTATATAAGGAACTTAAGCATCCACAGATTTCAGTATCTGTGGAGTTCCTGGAACCAGTTCCCAGCAGATACTGAGGGACAATCATATTCTTAAAGTATAATCCACAAGGTTTCATGGATTGAAATAGTTCTAATATTTCATTTTATTCATAAAGCTGCTTAAGACCAACTTAAAAGATAGATTTATTATTATGAAGATTCCTGATCTAAGGTTTTAATGTCAGTGCAGACATGGTTGAATCATGGGGGAAAAAAAAACATACCTTGAACTCATCTATGTGTTTAGAGGAGAAATTAAATCAGTTTTAAAAAGCCCCAGGATGGTCTCAGCCATTAAAGAGCAGAAGGCTAATAAAACAACTGCTCCTACGAAATCGTTTGAGTTTTATAAGTAGATGTCCTCCGTTATATATTTTATTGGCAATATATGTTACCTTTATAGAGAAGCAGCATTTCTATAGCTCTCAAAAAGGTTAAGAATCCGAGGTGTATTATAGGCCAATTTCTCTTGTAAATATTGACTTTAAATAGTTTAAAGAGCATTTTCTCATGTTGAAGGTGATTAATTGTATTGTTTCCCTTGTAAAAATCCATTGTTCAAACCTGAGGATGATGGGGGGGACACCCATCTGTGAAAACGTGTGAACTTACAATGACTTTTGCATACGTTAGCTCAGGTGCAAGTTCTAATGAACAACTTTCAACAAGAGAAAATAAACCCAGAAATTTTTATTAAAATCACACAGGGTTAAACATTAATCAATGATAACTAAACCTTATTCAAAATAGTGATGGACTTTATCATTTAAGAAATCAATTAACTTCCAAGGAAGTAAGGAAACAGAAAAAGTTAGGTTCCTGCTCCAAAATCATCTTCACCATTTATTGATTTATGAATTTATGTCCAACAAATAAAATTAGGGAAGCAGATAAGAACTACTGTATGGATCTGTGGGTTTTGCTATATTTAAAATCTCATATAAGAATTATAATGCAGCCACATTTTCATTTGATATAAACATTTGTACATTTATTAGAATGAAAAACATGTTCCATATTTCAAATATTTTACTATTATGTGAACTAATTTATGTGAATTAGTTCACATTCTGTCTAACAGTTATGTATGTATTATTTGTTTGCTTATATGGAATGTTCAATACCTTGGCAGATTGTGTATCTTTCACTTCTTAACACACTTGGAGTATATAGCACTATTTCTTACATAAAGTTATCAATAGATATTTGCTGAATTTACACACATTTCTACTGAACAAAGTAATCCTGGGGCAAATAAATTTAAAATGCTTATTTAGCATCTGAAACAATTTACAGTGTCAGAATAAAAAGTAGGGGCTCCAGAACTTCTACTTTATTAATAATGTGGTCAAATCCACCCATTGGAAAAAACCTTAGCCTGTTCAGCCCCCTGCTCAAACACTTGTGCTCTATCAAGTCATTGTCTATATGCATTCACTAGTCTATATGCATTTGGAAGAGTGCAAGACACTTATATTAGCTAAAAAATCATGCTCACAATATTAACAGATTTGGCTTATTAATAACAACACTTAGGCTCTGACAATAAATTTTAATTTTAAACATTTCATTCCATGTGCAAGATTAAAGTTTGAATTATTGTGATTATTTGAAGCCTCTTGATCAATCTGAGGAAAGATTTCTTTAAATGATAAGAACATTCCTTCAAGCACTCATTACCTTTGCTATGGTAGCTAGTTCTGCACTAGTCTATGTTAAGATTAAGGTGAAAAAGGCTAGGTGAGAGGTATTATCATTACTGTTATAATAATTTTGCTTAAAATATACATTTCTGCTTATGATGAATGCAAATATATCATTTAATAGAAAACTTGTATCATGTAAGACTGAGAGTTTGCTACAACTAATATCTTTATACCAGCAGATTTACTTAGGTTATAAAAATTTAAACATTACTCATCTCATAGTCCCTTAATATTCTGTATTTTTTAAATTTTTTCATTTTTCACACACCATTCTTTTTTTGGTAGAAGCAAAATCAAAGATATAATAGTAGAGAGAAAAATACCTAAAAGTATTTTTATTTTTATCCAGGAGCTTACGACTTACTCATTTTTATATTGTTGTCATATTTGCAATGGGTGAAATTAGTCTTTCTTTTCAGCCTCTTAAAACCTAGCTACTTCAACCAGGTATTTCCAAATACTCAAATGCCCAGTGATCGTTATTTTTCTATACTATTCTTCACCCACTTCCTACTGTCTCTTTTCAGACTCCCTTTGATTAACATCTACAACGATATCATGGTCTGCTGTAGATTTTAACTAAAGTGAGGTGAATTTATTAAGAGCTTCACCATGTATCCTTGCCTCGTGAATAGGAATAAGAGTGTGTGTATATTCCAATTATTAATAAAAACAGTTTTCAAATCACTTTTCCAAGATGTTCACTTGTCCAAGTGATTCTATACAGTGAAACGTACATATTCAAGCCTAGGCAAAATGTGTATTTTTACTTAGTCCTTCTCAGGATAGTAGCCCTATCTTTTCTTTAATCCACATGTGACTCAAGGTGGAATTTCAATCTAGATAAGAGATGCTCACATCACTACCTGACTGAGGAAATATTTGAGATAGTGAGATGTTTTGATGCCTTTGCCATCTCTATTTTTAGAGTTAACTGCGAAAGAGTAGAGGGGAATATTTTCATAACTGGTTAGTGTTTCCCTTTTAACTTTAGTGTGACTTGGATAGAATGTCATACTTGAAAGTTTTGTAAACATCCTTCTACTTGGATTAATTATTCAATGATTCTCTGAAGGAAACATCATAGTGAAGAGAATCCGGTATCCCTTAGTCTGGCTCCAGTTTGTAAAACTTTTGCATTTATTTCAGAACAGTTGGAATCAACTGATCGATGTATGTCCAATTAAAAACAAGCCCCATTAGCCCTGTAATAAAATGAGCAATCTCTTAGTTAATGCAAAGAAAATGGTCATGGAAGAAGAGAGGACTATTCTGTACACAGATTCTATTCTGTAGTAGTTACAAGTAGGGAATCTTAACTCCAACTCACTAGCTGAGTGATATGGGCAATTTACGTAAACTCTTCAGTTTGCAAATGACCAAAATAATAGTATCTACCTCCTAGAGTTTTCATGGAAATAAAATGAAATTATACAGTGTCAAGAAATGTGCCCAGCACTTAATGTTTAATCAATATCACACCAGATTACATCAACATTACTATGTATGTATTACTCCCAGCTTCAGAGGATGAGAGTTTTTCTGAGAGTTTGGGAACCAATTCAACAACTTTTACGGTGTCAAATGATGTAATGATTACAAGAGAAAAACTAAGAATATTTTT
>NW_022436957.1:28322994-28365561 GCF_009761245.1 Sapajus apella
TCTCTGTGTGTGTGTGTGTGTGTGTGTGTGTGTGTGTGTGTGTGTGTGAGAGAGAGAGAGAGAGAGAGAGACATTGCTCTAAGGAATTTAAAATACACTACAAATCTTTTTATGAAAACTGTATTACATTCTGGAGCTCAAGGATATCAAAGACTACCACCCAGTATACCAGCTGTGAGCCAGCAGTGTCTCTCAGGCCAGAAAACTGAAATAACCGGAAAGGTCACAGGAAGAACAGCAATATTTCAAATGGGAAATTACAGTAGTTCCCCCTTATCCATGGGGGATAATATGTTCCAAGACCACCAGCAGATGTCTGAAGCCACAAATAGACCCTATATATGCTGTTTTTCCCATACATACATACCTATGATAACATTGATCTTACAAATTAGGCACAGAGAAAGATTAACAATAATAAAATAGAACAATTATAGCAATATACAGTAATAAAAGTTACATGAATGTAGACTCTCTCACCTCTACCTCCCCGTTATCTTTTTGTATTGTACTCACTCATTTAAGAATCACAGTTGACCATGGGTAACAAACTATATAAAACCAAACTATGAATAAGGAAAGACCTCTGTATTTAACTTGGGGAGAGTCAGCATTTATTCTAGAGCCAGGCAAAATAATTACATCAGTTTTCCCTACAGAAGTAAAAAGGAACATTTAATTTTTACAACATTCCAGGTATTTGACATACATTTAGCTACTGTTTCTAAGCTCATATTACAGGCCAAATACATACAGGTTTTACTTATTCCTTGAAGTAACAGCTGGAGGTAATTATTTTTACTTTACACATGAGCAAAACTAAGCCTCAATAATTTCCCAATGACATAAAACTAATAAAGGCAAAAATAATATTTTAACCCAAGATTAGTTGGCTCCGTGTAGAAAAAGTTAAATCAACCCTAAGTTAATCTGATCCTAAGAAAATGAACACAACCTTATTTTCTTAGAACTAATAAAGAGTTAAGATAATTGTAGAATTTCCTGTCACTCTTGTTTGCTAGGTAGAACTACTATTAAATTAACAGAGGAGGGGGGAAGAGAGGCAATATGTAGGCTTTTGTTCTATGTGACTAGAATGGTATTAAATATTGGCAGTAAATTGAGGCTGCAATTTCTTCATGTCAAGTAAACCACACTGATTTTGGATGTTGTCCTAACAGCTATATGGAGCACATCTGTGTGAGAGAAATATAAAGCCCTATATTTTGGTTGCTTCTGGGCCATCCAATGATACGAAGATTCCTTGACAGTGTATCTCCTGCCTTGTATCCTTCTGTACAGCTAAGTAAATTTCGTTGTAGATTAAATTCTATTGCATCTGTGAGTATAATTGCCCATTTTATCTCCTCACAACTACAGCAATAGCGCAGGCTCCAAAGTTCATTATGTCCTGTTACTAAAAGTTACATAGCTGGCTCAAATACAAACTGTTTAGCCAAACTAATCCTACATAAATGGCCTGTGAGTAAATTTAACCTATTTATGGCATTAATATTAGAGATCATAAAATTAACAATTTCTTATTAACAACAGACTGTTAGCAACAAGCAATACTCCAGTAATTGAAGGTTTGAACAGGCTTAGTCACTTCTTAAGGAAGAAAATGCTAAAAGTCTAAACAAACGTTGGGACAACAGATTCTGGATCTTATCCTTTAAAAGGGCATATCTCACAGAAACAATTGTTCTATTGTAGTTGTTTCTATCTTAGCTGCAGGATACTCTCACTTATTGAGCTTTTAAAAATTGCTGATGTCACACCCCATCCTCAGAGCAGTGAAATAAAATACTAGTTTCAATCCCAGTGCTTCCATAAAGCTTCCCCAATTGATTTTATTGGACAGTCATGTTAGAAATAACATGGACTTTAAAAAGAGATAATCCTAGATTTGATTCTAGCTCAGTTATCTATTGGCTGCGTGATCTTGATTTTAACAAAGCTCTCTAAGCCTCAGTTTTTCCATTTCTAAAATAAGGATAAACTTTCCTGGAATTATTACGTACAATATGTAAGATAAAGTACGGGAATTAGCTAGAACATGACTGTCCTACTTAAACCTTTGCACTCTTCTACCAAAAGGAACTTTGCAAATTTGAGTTTTTATCACTGGTAAATTAGAAAAATCTTCGTAGGGAAAAAAATATGCTTTCATTTGAAGCAAAAGTTTATTCAGCAATGTTGATCTATCACACAAAAATAATATTACAGAATAATTATTTCCAAAAAGTAAAATCACTGGTTTCAAACACCTTATTAAATTATAATAATATATAAAATTCCAAATCATGTAACGGTTTTCTCATTTTTCAACCGGATATCACATGATCTACTCTCTAAACCTATAAGATTGCTGTAAGACAAAAAATCTGGGGCTTCAGAATGGCTCAATTGATGGGTCTGTTACTCACCTCTTCCATGGAGAGGAACCAAAGTACCAAGTAGATAATCATATTTTGAATAGATTATCTAAGAGAGAACACTGAAATTCAACAGAAAAGCAATGAAAAGTACTAAATGCAAGGAAGAAGAAGGAAAAGAGGCAGTCTATCCAGCTGGGATTGGCTAGGAATCTGGAGAGGCTCCTTAATATGGGGAAAGAATTAGTGAGCGATACACAGAGGTCCACATTCTTCTACCAGACTCCTACAATCCTAGCCAAGGGAGAGCCCCTCAGCCCTTGTGGGCCCCCAAACTAACACACAGCTGTTTAGGTACTGTACAAAGGCATCGCTTCATAGAAGAGGCCCATGCAGGGTTCCACAAACTTCAGAGTCCTAAGTAGCTGCAACATGGCCTGGTTTTGAGAGCCCAGTCCCCACCAGACTATGACCTGACCTAGTACTAAACATCTTCCAAATCTCCACATTCCTGGAGCCCCACTGATATTTCCTACTCATATAGCTGCAGCTGCAGGGACCAAGGCAGGTACCACTGGCAGCAACCCTTCCCTCCCCAACAGAGGGGTGGACACACAACTTCATGTACACTGAAGACAATACCACTGCCTACAAATGCTGTCATTATGAGCTGCTATGGAGTTGAGACAAAATGAGGCACATGCCACCCAGCCAACTGCTTATGGCTGCTTCCAAGGAACACATCCTTACCCTCTCCAATAACAGGGCCACAGGGTAGCCAACACTGCCTCCACGTGAGCATTGTACAAAGGACTTGGGGATCACCTTCCCCCTTGACTCCAACAACCAGTGGCTGCATACACTACCAGGAGTCCTGAGGACAGGTTTTACCAGCACTGTTCTTCCAAATCCCCAAGTACATGAAAACTTGAATAGAGACCTGGGGATCATCCAATCCAATTTACCACCACCATCACCTGACTAGTCCTCCTGGGGCCTGAATTTTGGCCCATTCAATCTTCCACTACCACCAAAGCTGGCATCAACCTGCATGTACCATCTGTATGCCTAGAAACTGGCTTGCCCAATCTGTTGCATCCACCACCAATACCAGCATGGGTTGCTTGTGTTCCAGAGGGTTGGCCCCCTACCACTATTGCCATTACCTACACCATGCTTGCTGCACAGGGGCTGGGAAACCTGTGTACCCACCCAGTCTATCTATGCTTTTCTTGGCAACCAAGAAAGTCGCCTATAAGCCAAAGATCTGACCTGCCTGGACATACTAACATCAATGCCTATTTACACTGAGGACAGGCACGCTTAACCCACTGCTGCCACCACTGGGGCCTAAAGACTGGCCCACTTGGTGTTCCAGTCCCTGGCAAAGCTTCACCACAGCTTCGGCTAACAATTGCACCCAAAGCTATGGAGGAAGTCTCAGACACCTTTCACACTGTTTACATCCAAAGAAATCATATAGGAACTATACTACTATACACATTCAGAATCAAAGCCAAAGATTCAACAGTAGACTAGATAAAACAGAAGAATCTCAGAACATGAAAACAGATCTTTTAAAATAACATACTCAAAAAATAAAAATAAGAATGAGCAAAGCCTATGTGACATATAGGGCATCGTAAAGCCATGAAATGCTTGCATTTTTTTATGTCCTAGAAGGAAAAGGAAAAACTAAAGGTTTGGAAAGCCTATGTAACAAAATTATAGATGAAACCTTCCCAAGTCTAGCAAGAGATTTAGATATCCATATACAGCATGCTGAAAGATCTCAAAAAGGATACAATTCAAAAAAAGTCTCCTCCATGGCACATTATAGCCAAACTCTCAAAAGTCAAAGACAAAAAGAATTCTAAAAATAGCAAGAGAAAAAGTACCTAGTCAATTATCAAGAAAACTCTATTAGACTCACAGTGAATTTCTCAGAAGAAACCTTACAGGCCAGAAGAGAATGAGATTAAGCATACTGAAAGAGAACAACTACCAGCTAAGGATACGCTACCCAGCAAAATTATCCTTCATAAATCAAGGAGAAATAAAATGGTTTCTAGACAAGCAAAGGCTGTGGAAATTTATCACCAGGATACTGGCCTTACAAGAAATACTTAAGGGAGTCCTATACCTGGAAGTGAAAGAATGACAACTACCATCATGAAAACATAAAAAATATATAAACAACTGGTAGAGCAAACAAAAAAAATGAAGAAAAATACTAAAATGTCACCACTACAGAATACAACCACACTATAATGATAAACAATGAGGAAAAAAAGAACAAAAAGTATTCAAAACAACCATAAATCAATTAATAAAATGAAAGGAATAAGACCTCACATATCAGTAATTCGGTTGAATGTAAATTGATTAAACATTCTACTTAATGAATATAAACTGGCTGAATGGATTAAAAAATAGATAACCCAAAGTATGCTAACTAAAATAAACTCATTTCACATGTCAAAGACACACATAGATTTGAGGTAAAGGGATGGAAAAAGATATTTAATAAAAGCCAAATGTGAGCAGCAGTAGCTATACTTACATAAAACAGACTTTCAGTCAAAAACAGTAAAAAGAAACAAGAAGGTCATTATATGATGATAAAGGGATAAGTTTAGCAAGAGTATACAACAATTCTAAACATACATACACCCAACACCAGAGCTGCCATATATATAAAGCAAATATTATTAGATGGAAAGGGAGAGCTAAATGTCAATACAGTAATATCTCAGGACTTCAACACCCCATTCTCGGAATTAGATCATTTAGACAGAAAATTAACAAAGAAACATTTTATTGATACTGCTCCTTAGACCAAATAGACCTAACAGACACTTATTGGACAATTAATTCATTCAACCGTCATAAAATACATATTTTTTTCTCATAAGCACATAGAACATTCTCCAGGATAGACCATGTTATGACAGAATATGTCTTAACAAATTTATTTAAAAAAATCAGAATCATATCATACACCTTTTCAAAACACAAGGAAATGACAAAAAGAAACTTTGGAACCTGTACAAAAACATGGAAATTAAACAACATACTCCTGAATGATCTTTGGGCCAAGGAAGAAAATTGAGGCAATGTTTTCAAAAAATTATTGAAATAAATGAATACCAAAATATAACATAATAGAAATCTATGGGATACTGCAAAAGCAGTGCTAAGAGGGTTGCATAAGGCAAAAAGTTCACATCAAAAAAGTTGAAGTCTTTCAATCTAACAGTGTACTTCAAGGAGCTAGTTAAAGAAGAAAAAAAAAAAAAACCCAAGTGAGTAGAAGGATACAAATCCTAAAAATCAGAGCAAAACTAAACAAAATACAGAGTAAAAAATACGAAGTATCAATGAAATGAAAAGTTTGATTTTTGAAAAGATGAACAAAAATAAATAAACCACTTGCTAGACTAACCAAGGGAAAAAAGAAGACGCAAAATTATAATGAAGACAGTGACATTACAACTGATACCACAGAAATAAAAAGTTCAGACTATAATAAACAACTATAAACTAATAAACTAAAAATCTAGAAAAAGATGTATGAATTCCTGGACACATACAACCAACCATGATTGAATCAAGAAGAAACAGAAAATCTGAACAGACCTATATAATTACTAATGAGCTTGAATCAGTAATCTTAAAAAGCCTCCCAACAAAGATAGTCCATGACCAGATGGCTTTACTGCTGAGATCTACTGAACTTTACCAATTCTCCAGTAAGTGTTCCAAAAAGATTGAAGAGGGAGGAATTCCCCGTCTCATTCTCTGAAGCCAGCATTACCTTGATGCCAAACCCAAACAATTATGCAACAAACAAAAGGAAACCTCAGGCCAACACCTCTGATTAACACTGATGTAGAAATTCTCTACAAAATGCTAGCAATCCAAATCCAATGGAACATAAAAAGACATTATCAAGGGGGATTTATCCCAATTTTAAAAGAATGCTACATCATACACAAATCAGTAAATGTATTACATCAACAGAATGAAAAACAGAAAATGTATTATCCTTTCAATAGACACAGAAGAACATTTGATAAAATTTAACATCAATTAATGATTAAAAAAATTTCTCAAAAAATTAGGCATACAAAAAAACTTATCTTCATATAATAAATACCATATATGACAAATGTACAAGTAACATCAAGCTGAATGAGGAAAAACTGAAAAACTTCTCCCTATAAACTCGAACAAGACAAGGATGCTCACTTTCACCACTCTTACTCAACATAGTACTGGAAATCCTAGCCAAAGCAATCAAGTAAGAGAAAGAAATACAAGGCATCCCAATAGGAGAAGTCATTGTCCAATTATTGCTCTTTGCTAATAACTTATAGCTGGAAAAAGCCAAACCCTCACCAGAAAGCTCTTAGATCTGATAAATAAATTTAGTAAAGTTGTAGGACACAAACATCGACATAGAAATTCAGTAGCATTTCTGTATACCAATAATTAACTGGCTAAGAAATCAAGAAGGCAATCCTATTTACAGTAGCTGGATATAATACTTAGGAATAAATTTAACCCAGGAGGGAAGGATCTGTGTAAGAAAAAATACGAACCACTTGTGAAACAACCTGAGGAGTATACAAACTAGTGGAAAGTCATGCCATGTTTATGGGTCAGAAGAATTAATGTTATTAACATGACCATTCTACTGAAAGCACTCTACAGATTCAATGCAGTCCCTATTAGAATACAGAAATGGGAAAGGGTGATCGTAAAATTTGTATGGGATCAGAAAAGATCCTGAAGAGCCAAAGCAATCCCGAGCAAGAGGAACAAAGATTCAGGAATCACACTACTTGACAAAACGGCATGGTGTTGGTATAAAAACAGACACGTAGAACAATGGAATAGATCAGGGAACTCAGAATTAAATCTACTTATTTATACCCAACTGATTTTTGACAAAACCACCAAGAACATATACTTGAGAAAGGACAACCTCCTCAAATGGCACTGAGAATTGGACTGTCAGATGAAGAAGTATGAAACTGGATCCTTGTCTCTCGCCATTATTAAAAAAAAAATCAACTCAAGATCGATTAAGGATTTAAAGACCTAAAACTGCAAGAAGAAAACATAGCGAAAACACTGCAGGACCTTGGTATAGGCAAAGATTTTATGGTTACGACCTCAAAAGCACAGGCAACAAAAACAAAAATAGACAAACAGGACTGTAGTCAATGAAAAAGCTTCTGTACAAAAAAGGAAGCAATCGACAGAGTGAAGAGATTACCTGCTGAATGAGAGAAAATATTGGTAAACTATTCAGACAAGATACTAATATATCTAGGAAATACAAGGATCTCAAACAATTTGCCAGTAAAAAAATCATCACATTAAAAATGGACAGAGAACATGAATAGATATTTCTCAAAAGTAGGCAAAGGACCAATGGGTATATGTAAAAATGCTCAACATCACTAATCATTAGGGAAATGAAAATAATCAAGCCATGATGAGCTATCATCTTGCCCCAGTTAGAATGGCTATTACTAAAAAGACAAGAAAAGAACAGATGCTAATGAGGATCCAACAAAAAGGGAACCCTTAATACACTGTTTTTCAGAATACTAGTATAGCCGCTATTGAAAACAGTATGGAGATTTCTCAAAAAACTAAAAATGGAACTACAATATGTTTCATTAATCCCACTAATAAGTATTTATCTAAAGGGAAAGAAATCATACACTATGCATGGCATACCTGTACTTGCATGTTTGCTGAGGCATTGTTTACAATAGCAACTTAAGTGTCTATCAATGGACAAATGGATAAAGAAAATGTGGTATTTATATACAGCGAATACTCTTTATCCATAAAAGAATTACATCTTTTGCAGCAACATGAGTGAAACCGCAAGTTATTATGTTAAGTGAAATAACCAGGCAAAGATAAACAGATTTTACATGTTCTTACTCATATATGGGTGTAAGTTGTTCTCAAAGAAATAGAGAGTATAATAAGATACTAGAGGCTGGGAAGCATGGGAGGGGAATATAAAGAGAGGTTATTTAACGTGTACAAACATATAGTTGATTGCAAGGCATCCGTTCTAATGTTCAACAGTAGAAAAGGATGACTAGAGTTAGAAACAATATGATGTATATTTCAAAGTAGCTGAGAGAACTTGAAATGTTCACAGCACCTGAAAATAATACTCAAATAATGAATACCCCAAGTACATTGACTTATTACCCATTCATTGCATGTAACAAAATATCACATGTACATATGTGTAAAATGTTATGTATCAATAAAAATAAATAAAAGTTCTAAAAAGACAATAAATCTAAGAGAATACCTTATTACTTTAAAATAAAATGACAAGACAACTGTAAAGCTTCGGATTTCCTTCTGCAAGGATTAAATCCTATTGTATGAGAATTAAATGTTCCTCTTACAAGATTTAAATGGCATCAATCAAGACTTTAGAGTTCATCATCATTTTACCCAAATATTGTTGTAAAATTGTATATTTTCATCTTATATGTCATGTTCCAGCTGTAAAATGTCAAATGCATTTTATATAGAGAGATTATTTAATTGGAAAACATATGTACCTGTTGAATATCTATTTTCCCAGTACGCAGTTTTTAGGTTTTTGGATATTCATCTGTAGGCTCTGTGATTTGATTTTTTTTTTTTTTTTTTTTTTTTGGAGACAGGGCTCGCTCTTTTGCCTAGGCTAGAGTGTAGTGGCACAATCATAGCTCACTGCAGCCTTGAACTCCTGGCCTAAAGCAAATCCTCCTGCCTTGGCCTCCTAATGTGCTGGGATTACAGGTGTCAGCCATCGCACCCAGCCCTGTTTGTGATATCACTTATAATTGTTTATAAAACACAGTTAACTCCATTTTCAAGAAAATGAAATGAATAAAAGGGTTCCAAATATCAGCAAAATATACATTACTTTCAAACATTATCGACTTAAAACCACATATAAATTTTTAACTACTTATACCACTTTATTCTCATCTACCATCACTATCAGAATACTCAAAATGCTTTTACCAAGGCAATATTCTGTGATAAGAAACACAGATATCAACTATGGAACATTTTTAAGAATCAAACCTAACATCTCATATATTCCTTCATAACAGAAATTTAATAAAACAAATATCAATCGATGTTTTAATATATTTTCTTTAGTCTCATGAACTGTGATGAGATACCTAAGAAAATCATCCACAAAATATGTATTATTTAACATTTAGCATTAGAACCTCAGGACTGCATTTCCCATTATAGAAATGATATCTACGTGTCTTGTCATTCATTCAAAAATCATTTAATGTGACTGTACTGGCCAAGGATCTTATGTTTCCCCTGTTATAAAAAACAAAAAGTTGTGAAAATAATCCTGGTAAGGTAATTGAAAAGAGATTCCTAGTTATCTAGGTAAGAATTACATTTAACTGTTTCTGAACAAATTTCACATAGAACCTAATCTACAATGCAAATCTTCAATCACATGGTTATAGTTCATTATTTAAATTCCCCAATTGAGTAAGAAACTCTTACTTAACTAAAGCATAGTTGCTTAATTTTAACAAATCAGCTTTTACATGAGATAAAAATTATAAACTGGCTATTTTCCATGAAGTTAAAATGGTAATAAACTATAGAATGTAAAAGATTAGTAGAAAATACAAAAATTTGTTATCACACACACAAGTATCATATTTAATGTTTTTGAGGTCTCTTATCTAAGTAGGTGAATTTGGAACAGTTACATGCAATTATGTCTGTCATCCCAACAACTGAAGTAGATAAGGAGAACAAAAATTGCTTCCATTTATTAGTGACTGGTTTAAATTTCCCAGAAAATACTCAGTTTTTTTTATGGTATCTGAACTGAGAATAATGTAGAAGACAGAACATCAAGAGAACACACAGGAATACTCTCATGCCTCTTGTGGCTTTTCAGGTCACTGGAAAATATGCGCTAACACTTATGTCTTAATTTTTGTTATGAAGAGCAATTTCAGGGTTCTCCATCAGGGAACAGGAAATTTCTACAATAATATCTGAATGTTAATATAATCATCTGTATCATACATAACTGGTATATGTTACTTTGTCATTAAAAAGGCAATGACCATTTTCATTCATATAAGTGCCAGTGAAATATTTTCTTAAATATATAGGAAATACATTGTCAACTGTAGAGTTTCACTCTAAAGAGCCTAATATATTTATAGTAATCATTTCTAATTGAAATACCATATAGAAAAGGAACACCAATATAATCCAACCTCATCAGATTGTCTGAAAACAAGGTATTCTATGAGTTCCAGGAAAAAAAAAAATCTAAATGATACAAAATGAGTGTTTCTGTTCACAAAAATATTTATTTAACTATAATGCTCCTGAGAATTTATCCTCTCAATTTTAACCTGTGTAAACAACTTAACATTTCTTGCTATCATAGTATGAAAATGTGATGACTGGAGCAGAGATGAAATAGTTAAAACAGCCCTTGTTCAACCAATTGATATCAAGCCTAACATAAGAGGCCTTAACTATTTTCTTCTCTTTTATAGCAAACTCTATATATCTTTCCATGATTATTTTTATAGGTTAAAATCCTGCATGCATACAAAGTCAAGTCTGAAACCATTCACTTCAGGAGTAAAACCTTTTCAATAGGCAGAGCTACTTCTTAGAAGTAAACGCTATAAAAACAACTGAAGAGTGATGCAAAGATTAGCCAAGCAGAAAATAGAATCCATGTCACCATTCTCCGGAAGTCAAAATAAAGTGGATTAAAACCAAACCCTAACTGGTTTGTAAATGCCATTTTGAGGATACAAAAATTTCTCTCGAGTCCTAGTCTTCTTTCTTTTTTGGTCCAATTTGACTGTCGGTATTCATTTTTGTTCTAAAGTTATCCTGGTAAATATGTAAGAACATTTCCATAGCATATTTCATATCCTAAATGGAAATGAGTTTCCACACTAGTATTCAAAAGACATCTAGAACAGGTGCAGTGTTTCATCCCTGATTTATTTTTTATTCCTTTAAGGAGAACATCCTCACTTTGATATTCACAGGGAAAAGCTGACAAGGCACTCTCTTAACATAAGGAGTTGTTTTTTTTTTTTTTTTGTATTTTTTTTTTTTTTTTTTTGTGGGGGGAGGCTGGCAAACAAACCAATCTTTTTGTAACTCAGAGAAGCAAACAAAATGTATATGAAACCCTCAACGCATGTAGACCGTACTATCATATAGAGAAATCATAATGAAAGTGAATTGTGCGATTCACAAAAGGACATGTTTTAAAGAGATAAACCTATTATCTATGAGCATAAACATATGTAATTTATTAAATAAGTTTACCCTAGACATACTTATTTTTGCATATGTTAACATTTAAACACACTAGAAACAGCTCCTGAAATCGCTTATGCTAATGCCTACTGCTACTCATTTTAAAAGGCAATTCCACTTAAAACCAAACCACAGGCCTCAAAACACTAGTTAAGGCCAAACAAAGCGTATCAAATTCTATATTTGAAATCCTCCAATGTTTCAATGACTTCTTAACTTATAAAGCAATTCAATCAACAAATGATACATTTAAAATTCTCACAGCATTATTTGGCAGGTATTTCTTAATCCAAATACAGTTTTAATCCCCCAGTAATAAAATTCTCCCCAAATGTTTTATTATTCTCCTATGGGGCATAATAGACATAAAATGAAATTTCCTTGGAGAATAGCCAACATCATGCTTAAGCTAAAGAACCAATATCTGGTTAAATAAAAATATAACCATCACAAAAGCAATTACTTTACAGGTATGAATCATGAATTCTGCCTGGTAAATCTCTTGAAGAGAGTGTTCTAAGCCTGATAATTTAAGAGGTGGTGTTCTGTCTTTTCTAAGAAATCAGTAAATAAAAATTCTTATGATTTACTTAACATTTATTTTTTCTTTGAATCATCATTAAGATAATCTCTTGAAAAATGCTGAGCAAAAATGTTTAAGTGTGTATTTGGGGGTTTCCCCAACACACTGGCAAGAACTGACATATTTTTTAAATATAAGACTTATGCTGAATCCTCATCTTATTTGCAGCCCAAGTAAACTTTAAAAAACTTTTTATTTATTTAAGTTCTGGGGTACATGTATAGATCATGTAGGTTACATAGGTATACACGTGCCATGGTGGTGGTTTGCTGCATCAATCGCCCCATCATCTACATTAGGTATTTCTCCTAATGCTATCCCTCCCCAATCCCCCCACACCCCCTGCTATTTCTCCCCTAGACCCCCAACCCCCACGTCCCAGTGTGTGATATTCTCCTCCCTGTGTCCGTGTGTTCTCATTGTTCAAAACCCACTTATGAGTGTGAACATGTAGTGTTTGGTTTTCTGTTCTTGTGTCAGTTTGCTGAGAATGATGGTTTCCAGTTTCATCCATGTTCCTGTAAAGGACATGAACTCATCTTTTTTATGGCTACATAGTATTCCATGGTGTAGATGTGCTACATTTTCTTTATCCAGTCTATCACTGATGGGCATTTGGGTTGGTTCCAAGTCTTTGCTATTGTTAATAGGGCTGCAATAAACATAAGTGTTCATGCATCTTTATAATAGAATGATTTATAATCCTTTGGTTAAATACTCAGTAAAGGGATTGCTGGGTCAAATAGTATTTCTATTTCTAGATCCTTGAAGAATTGTCACTATCTTCCACAATGGCTGAATTAATTCACACTCCCACCAACAGTGTAAAAGCATTCCTATTTCTCCACATCCTTTCCAGCATCTGTTGTCTGCTGATTTTTTTAATGATCGCCATTCTAACTGGCATGAGGTGGTATATATTGTGGTTTTGATTTGCATTTCTCTAATGACCAGTTATGATGAGCTTTTTTTCATGTGCTTGTTGGCTGCATGAATGTCTTCTTTTGAAAAGTGTCTGCTCATATACTTTGTCCACTTTTTGATGGGGTTGTTTTTTTCTTGTAAATTTGTTTAAGTTCTCCGTAGATTCTGGATATTAGCCCTTTATTTGATGGGTAGATTTTAAGTTTTGGTATACATGTGCAGAACATGCAGGTTTGTTACACAGGTATACACATGCCATGGCGGTTTACTGCACCCATCAATTTGTCATCCACATTAGGTATTTATCCTGTTATCCTTCCGTGAGCCCCCAACTCCCAAGAGGTCCCAGTGTGTGATGTTCCCTTCCCTGTGTCCATGTGTTCTCATTGTTCACCTCCCACTTATGAGTGAGAACATGCAGTGTTTAGTTTTCTGCTCCTGTGTTATTTTGCTGAGATTGATTTCCAGCTTCATCTGTGTCCCTGCAATGGACATGAACTCATCCTGTTTTGTGGCTGCATAGTATTCCCTGATGTATATGTGCCATATTATCCAGTCTATCATTAATGGGCATTTGGGTTGTTGCTATTGTGAACTGTACTGCAATAAATGTACATGCACATATGTCTTTACAGTAGAATAACTTATAATCCTTTGGGTACATACCCAGCAATGGGATTGCTGGGTCAAATGGTACTTCTGGTTATAGATCCTTGAGGAATTGCCACATTGTGTTCTACAATGGTTGAGCTAATTTATACTTGCACCAACAATGCAAAAGCACTCCTATTTATTTCTCCACATTCTCCCCAGGGTCTTTTGTTTCTTGACTTTTTAAAGGTTGCCATTCTAACAGGCATGAGATGGTATATCATAGTGGTTTTGGATTTGCATTTCTCAAAAGACCAATGATGATGAGCTTTTTTTCATGTTTGTTGGCTACATAAATATCTTCTTTTATAAGAATAGCTTTTTTTCATGTTTGTCTGCTGCATAAATGAGAAGTGTCTGTTCATATCCTTCACCTACTTTTTGATGGGGTTTTTTCTTGTAAATTTGTTTTACAAGATTTAGATTCCTTGTAGATTCTGGATATTAGCCCTTTGTCAGTTGGATAGATTGCAAAAATTGTCTCCCATTCTGTATGTTGCCTGTTCGCTCAGATGACAGTTTCTGTTGCTGTGAAGCAGCTCTTTAATTATATTCCATTTGTCAATTGTGGTTTCTGCTGCAATTGCTTTAGGTATTTTAGTCGAAGTCTTTTGTCCATGCTTATGTCCTGAATGGTATAGCCTAGGTTTTACTCCAGGGTTTTTATGGTTTTAGGTCCTACATTTAAGTCTTTAATTCATCTTGAGTTAATTTTTGTATAAGGTATAAGGAAGGAGTCCAGTTTCCGTTTTCTACATATGACAAGCCAGTTTTCCCAGCACCATTTATTAAATAGGGAATCCTTTCCTCATTGCTTGTTCTTGTCAGGTTTGTCAAGGATCAGATGACTGTAGACGTGTGGCATTATTTCTGAAGCCTCTGTTCTATTTCATTGGTCTATATATCTCTTTTGGTGCCAGTACCATGCTTTTTTGGATACTGTAGCCTTGTAGTTTAGTTTGCAGTCAGGTATTGTGATGCTTCCAAGTTTGTTCTTTTTGCTTAGCATTGTTTTGGCCACACGGGCTGTTTTCTGGTTCTACATGAAATTTACAGTAGTTTTTTTTTTTTTCTATTTCTGTGAAGAAAGTCAATGATAGCTTGATGGGGATACCATTGAATCTATAAATTACTTTGGGCAGTATGACCATTTTCACTATACTGATTCTCCCTATCCATGAGCATGGAATGTTTTTCTATGTGTTTGTGTCCTCTCATTTCCTTGAGCAGTGGTTTGCACTTCTCCTTGAAAATGTCCTTCACATCCCTTATAAGTTGTATTCCTAGTTACTTTATTCTCTTTGTAGCCATTGTGAATGGGAGTTCACTCATGACTTGGCTATTATTGGTGTACAGGAGTGCTTGTTATTTTTTCACATTAATTTTGTATCCTGAGACTTTGCTCAAGTTACTTATCAGCTTAAGGAGATTTGGGCTGAGTTGATGGGGTTTTCAAAATATACAATCATGCCATCTGCAAACAGACAATTTGACTTCCTCTCTTCCTACTTGAATACCCTTGATTTCTTCTCTTGCCTGATTGCCCTGGCCAGAACTTCCAAAACTATGTTGAATAGGAGTGGTGAGAAAGGACATCATTGTTTTGTGCCGATTTTTAAAAGGGAGTGCTTCCAGCTTTTGTCCATTTAGTATAATATTGGCTGTGGGTTTGTCATAAATAGCTCTTATTAGTTTGAGATACATTCCATCAATACCTAGTTTATTGAGTTTTTAGCAGGAAGGGGTGTTGAATTTTACTGAATGCCTCTTCTACATCTATTGAGATAATCATGTGGTTTTTGTCATGAGTTCTGTTTATGTGATGAATTACATTTATTCATCTGCGTATATTGAACCAGCCTTGTATCCCAGGGATGAAGCTGACTTGATCGTCGTGAATAAGCTGTTTGATGTGCTGCTGGATTCAGTTTGCCAGTATTTTATTGAAGATTTTTACATCTATGTCCATCTGGGATACTGGCTTGAATTTTTTTTTTAATTGTGTCTCTGCCAGGTTTCAGTATCAGGGTAATGCTGGCCTCATAAAATGAGTTAGGGGGGATTCTTTTTCTTTTGTTTAAAATCATTTCAAAAGGAATGGTACCAGCTCCCCTTGGTACCTCTGGCAGAATTCGGCTATGAATTTGTCTGATCCCGGGCCTTTTTTTTTTTTTTTTTTTTTTTTTTTTTTGGTTAGTAGGCTATTAATTGCTGCCTCAATTTCAGAAATTGTTATTGGTTTATTCAGGGATTTGACTTCTTCCTGGTTTAGTCTTGGGAGGGTGTATGTGTCCAGGAATTTATCCATTTCTTCTAGATGTTCTAGTTTATTTGCATAGAGTTATTTGTAGTATTCTCTGATGATAGTTTGTATTTCTGGGGGATTGGCGGTGATATTCCCTTTATCATTTTTATTGTGTCTATTTGATTCCTCTCTCTTTTCTTCTTTATTAATTTGGCTAGTGGTCTATATTTTGTTAATCTTTTCAAAGAACCAGCTCCTGGATTAGTTTATATTTTGAAGGGTTTTTCGTGTCTCTGTCTCCTTCAGTTCTGCTCTGTTATTTCTTGTCTTCTTCTAGCTCTTGAATTTGTTTGCTCTTGCTTCTCTAGTTCTTTTAATTGTGATGTCAGGGTGTTGATTTTAGCTCTTTCTCACTTTCTCCTGTGGGCATTTAGTGCTATAAGTTTCCCTCTAAACACTGCTTTATAGCTGTGTCCCAGAAATTCTGGAACATTGTATCTTTTTTCTCACTGGTTTCAAAGAACTTACTTATTTCTGCCTTAATTTCATCATCTACCCCAGTAGTCTTTCAGGAGCAGGTTGTTAAAGTTCCATGTAGTTGTGCTGTTTTGAGTCAGTTTCTTAATCCTGAGTTCTCAATTTGATTGCATTCTGGTGTTATAGACCATTAGTTATGATTCCCATTCTTTTGCATTTGCTGAGGAGTGTTTTCCTTCCAATTATGTGATCAATTTTAGAATAAATATGATGTGGTGCTGAGAAGAATGTCTATTTCTTTGATTTGGGGTGGAGAGTTCTATAGATGTCTATGAGGTCCGCTTGGTCCAGAGTGGAGTTCAAGTCCTGAATATCCTTGTTAATTTTCTGTCTCATTGATCCAGTGCTAACGATGGGGTGTTAAAGTCTCCCATGATTATTGTGTAGGAGCCTAAGTCCCTTTGTAGGTCTTTAAGAACTTGCCTTATGAATCTGGGTGCTCCTATATGGGTGCATATATATTTAGGATACTTAGCTAAATGTAGATGCCCATTTAGGTGCTCCTATTCCATCAAATCAAAGGCAGGCTAGAGGTCAAAAGCCATTTGGTTACTTAATAAGAAAAAGATCGATTTTAAATCTTCTCTTACTGCTTTATGAAAGGGTAGGACACACACAAGAGTAACTAGAGCATAAACCCCTAATAGGAACTGACCACCACACGTGATTCAGTAAAAAACAAAAAACATGTTAACAGACTTATCTTTCAAATCCATACACTACAGGTCTTTATCCTCAGGGGTTGAAGTCCACATTTTCATCTGTCCTTTCTACTTCACTGAACCTTAGTTTTCTCTTAAGAAAACATGCAAATCTGTATTAGGAGTCAATAGTGAAGTAACCTTCTCCTATGCTACAAAATAAGGACATAGGATTAATATGATTTCACCCTTAGAGCTAAAAACATGGACAGGAGGGATACTATCATGTATAGAAGCAATAAAAAGGGGTTGCAGTATTCAGTGTTCAGCCATGTATTATCCAAAGGAAAACGACCATTTCAAATCAACTTAATCTGATTCCAACTTCACAAACTAACATTTGTGTTGTTATAATTTGCTTTCCTAAGTACATTTGCTTATCAAGAGCAATATATTTGTCAGTTGTATGTGAGTATTCTGCTGCTTTTCGTATTTCATTTAAAATTACTGAATTCCCATTTTTATTTACGTATCACTTTTTAAACTTATTTAAAATTAACTCTTCCCACTCCCAAATATGTATCTGCTAGATGATGTGATGCAATCAGGCTTCTGAGTCCGCAAAACTGAGGACTAGATTCTGGTTGATAATAAATTACCCGACAAAAGGCTATCTTGTAGGTCATTTTTGAGCTTTTCTTGAAGGGACCAACCATCAATATGGAAAAATCTCCTGTTTTGGAACCGATGAAACTGATTCAGTATTCCAAAAAAAACATTGAATTATCAGCTTCTATTGTATCACAGCTTCTACCCAAATATCATCTTCAATCCCACTAACTTCACTTTTGCAACTTCTAGTTTTACAGTGTGGTAAAGCCTTAATAAGTGAGAAAAGGGCTACAATTTCCAGATTGGCATGGCCAAAAGTATACTTCATAGGCTAGAAGAGTAGAGGTCAGAATGTTATCCCTGTAATCTATATGTCTGGAAGGCATGACTATGTAGCACCAGAGATAAAAAGAATAAAACTGTAATACAATAAAAATATAGATACAATTCTGCTTATCAACTAAAGAAGAAGAAAATGAATAACCATCCAATAGAAGATCTCCCCAGAGTGACAAATTATAACAGAAGTAGTGGCAAGAATAGACTTCCTGATTTAAATAGTAAACCATGTTGCCTTTTATAGAGTATATGAATGAAATTGGCAAGAGTAGCTAATTAATTACAGCTGATTATCAAATCCTTGGTCGCATAAGCAAAACATTAACTTTTTATAATTATTTGGAGTCACGTACTGCAAATGCAGTATGCTCCATCCATAGGGAATATACCTTTTAAAGGCTTTTCTCCCCTAAATCTTCACTGCAATTTTAGATACTGGTATTTTGAGACTTAGATAAGACAATTCATAATACATTGCAAGAAGACAGAACATTTTAAATATGTCTAGAAGATTAGAAAAAACGTAAGATACGTAATTTTGTATTTTGTGCTTAGTATGTAGAAATGACAAGTCTCATCAGATGAAAACGTTAAACAGAGCTATACTAAAAGCAGTGGTAGTCCAGAAATGTACCAACCTTCAGGATCGAGTAGTTTCTCTATGCCTAATTGATATCTGGCGATGTTGAATGCATGTTCCAGTCGTTGTGTGGCTGACTGCTGGCAAACCACACTATTCCAATCAAACAGGTCTGGCCTAAAACACATACACAAACACACATACACAGAGACAAATATAAATCAATCTAGAATGTTCCATGAGATTTACTTCCATGCTTAATTTTCATTGACAACCCATGCCCGTAGTCCTTAAGGCTTGAGTGCAATTCTTCATTTACCCTTCAAAACACTTCTATTTAAACAAGTCATAATTTTAATTGAAGATCTTGTTGGGTGTGGTGGCTCATGCCCGTAATCCCAACAATTTGGGAGATGGAGGTGGGTGGATCCTTTCAGCCTAGAAGTTTGAGAGCAGCCTGGGCAACATGGTGAAATTTTGTCTATACAAAAAAACAGAGAAACTAGCTGGGTGTTGTGTCATGTGCCTATAGTACCAGCTACTCAGGAGTCTAAGGTGGGAGCGTCACCTGAGCCCAGGGAGGTTGAAGGTGCAGTGAACAATGATTGTGCCACTGCACTCTAGCATGAGCAACAGAGTGAGACCCGTCTCAAAAGAAATGCTGAGTTGTATACTGTCAACACATACAACTTTTATTTATCGATAATAAATCAATAAAGATGTGAGACAAAAGAAAATCCCAAAGAAGATAAATAATCTACACTAGCTTATCCAAGCAACAAAAATACATCTATCTCATCCAGTCTCCTGGATTTCAATACCAACAGTTTACTGGTAGTGCCCAGTTTTATATCTCTAACCCAGACTTCTTCCCTAAACTCCAAATTATAGATTCTTCTGCATACTCAGTACAGTATCTCCATTTAGTCATCACAAGCTTCAGGTTTCCTGAACTGAGTTTCCGATATTTATCCTCATCACACTCCCCCAAATCTACCTAATTTTCTTGCTGTTCTCCCTTCCTCAATAATGAACATCATGTTTAAAATTGCAGTTACTCAGATGAAAACCCTTGGAGTCATCCTTAATGACTATTTTACTCTCACACAACATTTAATTCAAAATGTATTCCGAATTTGACTGCTTCTGACTCTCCTCACTGCCATCACTCTAGTCTAAAATCCATTTTATCTTGCATGAATTATCACAATAGAATTATAACTGTTCCCCCTTCTCTCACTCTTGCCGGTGTTAATCAGTACTCAGCAGAGTTGCCAGAGTGATCTGTTAACATGTTTCATCATATCTGTCTTCTCAAATCTCTGCTTTAGGGGAAGTAAAAATTACATATTTTATGTGGTCTACAAAGTCCAACAGGGTGCAAGTCCTGATTAACCTTCTGATTTTATTTCTTGCCTCTTTCCTCATATTCTATAAACAGGATCCATAGTTTCCTGCACTTGAACTTGTTGGAATTTGTTTTTCCAAGACATCGACATGGCTTACTCTTTTACTTTCATTGGGTCTTTATTCGAAAATCACATCACTGATAAACGCTTCCCTGCCCAATCCTATCTATAATTGCATGCTGGCCAGGCGCCTTGGCTCACACCTGTAAACCAAGCACTTTGAGAGGCTGAGGCTAAAGGATTTGGTTGAGGCCAGGAGTTAGAGACCAGCCTGAACCACATAGTGAGACCTGGTTTCTACAATATATATATATACATTTTTTTTTTTTTTAATTAGCCAAGTGTGCTGGCAAGCCCCTGTGGTCCCAGCTACTCAGGAGGCTGAGGTTGGATAATCACTTGAGCCTGGGAGGCTATAGTGAGCCATGATTGCAACACTGCACTGCAGCCTGGGTGACAGCAAGATCCATTCTCCTAAGTAAATAAAAATGTAAATGAAAAAATTGCATGCCTCAAATTAAAATCGTATACTTACTTAGTTTCTCCTTAACTGCTTCATACTATTATCATTAACAATAACTAGTATTTAACATATTATATAATTTAATTAAAGTTATATCTCTATCTTTCTCGTCCACTAGAATGTAGAATCTTTTATTGCCTGTTTTGTTCACTGCTGGAAACCCAGCCTGACACATAATAGAGGCGCAACAAGTATTTACCAACTACATGAGATAATGGATAAGCACATACAATATACATACCATATTACTCTATAATAGAGAAAACTCAAAGGAGTGTAAGAGGCAGTTCTTGTCTTATAAGGATTTTAAATTTAATGAGGAAGAAAAATAAAGAAGCCATAATGAATTAATTAAACTCTAAATGTGAAAAAGCACAGACAATAAGAGAAAATGTTTTATAAAATCTGAAGAGGTCAAGAAAGCTTTCTGAGGCTGAAAGGAGGATTAAATAGAACTTTGGGCTTGCATTTTAAAAAAGTATTGATAATAGAATTCTAAGTTGTACGAGTATTAGAGAACTAAATTTCTTAGGGAAGAAAAAAGCAAAACATGCTCAGATAAATCAAGCCCTCACAGGCCTGGCTCCATTGGAAGATTCTAAGTATCAACTGGTAGGAGGTAGATTTAAGAGACAGAAACCAGCTGAGTTAGCATAATGCCTTGGCTGTTAACAAATTATAATTTATTCCAACAGCAGTGGAATTCATTAGTAAACTGGTTCTTCACCTTTTCTGAATCACAGACACCTTCGAGAATCTGGTAAGAGCTATAAAACATCTACTCCTACAAATAACTATCCATATCCATATCTGTAAACAGAATTTACATGCAACTTTAGGGCGTATGAATCTGTCAGTGGACTTCTGTTTAAGAGCTCATGCTATGCAAAGGGGAAAAAAAAGACATTACAAAGGTAGGTTAGCTGTTATTTTCTAAAACCATAATTCAAAATTGGCTGGGCATGGTGTCTCATACCTGTAATCTCAGCACTTTGGGAGGCCAAGGCAGGTGGATCACTTGAGGTCAGGAGTTTGAGACCAGCCTTAGCCATAGAGTAAAACCCTGTCTCTACTAAAAATATGAAAATTAGCCAGGCATGGTGGTCGTGCCTATAGTCCTAGCTACTCAGGAGGCTGAGTGATGAGAATCACTTGAACCCAGGAAACGGAGGTTGCAGTGAGCTGAGATTGGGCTACTGCACTCCAGCCTGGGCATCGCAGCAAGACTTCATCTAAAAAATTATGTGTATGTATATACATATATTTGTACATGAATGTGCACACATACACACACACACACAGAGATTTATTTATCATTTGTTTCTCATTTCCTTTTAATTGTTTCTATCCTGGTTAATACACCAGAATTTTGTACAATTATTAGGAAATCAAATCCCTCCATATACTCCAAAATACCCCAAACAGCTAACAACCTTATGGAAGCTATCATATTCATAGATTGGAAAATGCCTTTAGTTATGTATATATATAAAAAAAATTCTAGACTATTTAGGGGACTTTTAAGTTCTCTATGCAGCCTCTGCTTTATCTTCATTTTTTATGTAAACAACGGGAGTAGAAAAAAGAATATAAGTGAGAATATATGAAAAACTAGTTTTCTCATCTACAGCATAGTATACAAGGTTAGAAGGAGTATGATGAGAAAAAAGAGAATTGCTTATGCATTCTAGCTGTTTTCCCTTGTCTTACCTTCCTCTTTTCCTTGGCCACTAACTAATCACCTGAGTGTGGGGATATCTTACCTAAGTCATATAATTTATTTGAGCTTTGGCATTCTCATTGAAAAACGGATTGCACGGAGTGGCCCTTGAGGTCATGTCTAGACTTAAAAATGAATTCATAATTGATAATTTTATACCATTAAAGTTAATTAACATTTTAAATATCTATGATTTTCAAATGCATAAAAATCGTTAACTCTAACCAACTATGGAGGAAATTCACACTGCATTTTATGTTAACCTGGACATTAGTTTATGCAACCAAGAAAAATCAGACTTTTAGTAAAATCAACACCATGATTAGGATAGTATAAATTTAAATCCTGGCTCTACCACATATTAACCAAGTAGTTTCAGGTAAGTCAAATAACCTCTCTACAATTCAGTTTATCAATCTGTGAGATGGGTAAAATGATAGCATCTCTGTCATGAGAACCTGATGAAATATTTTACTTAGCACAGGGTCTACAAAATCATAATTGTTTAAAAACATTCATTTCTATTACTTGGCTGTAAAGCTAATTATATTTGTATAACAACAGTGATGTATTTTCAATTCACAGACTCATGCCAAGAATACCTATCTTTATAGAACAGCTATAAATGTTACAAATACTACTAAGGAAAAAATAATATAATTCAAAATGGGAGGTGGAGAAGAGGAGAGAGTAAAGATGTGTGATGATATTCTCATTTTTCATAATGGTCAACAGTTCCTTTCCAAAATTAATACAAAAATTTTTAAAAAGGTATACTCATATCATTTAATGTAATAAAAGCAAAAATTACAAGAATAAAATGATTGTAAGTAATAAAATTAGGAAATACCTGGAGATGAAAGGTAATATGGCTGGCCTTCATATTATGGAGTAAATATCTATACTGCCAGAAATTAATTTGTCAAGAAGTAGAAACATATCATACATATTATTATGATAACAACCAGGAACAAAAGTACAAGTGGCTGACAGTGACTGCATCTAAGAATTGAAATGTGGTAAGTAGAGTTGGGGTCACAAAGATACATTGTGTGTTTGTCTTCCCCCTTTGCTCCTGGCTCTAATGTCTGTCTTCTTTTAACTTGATTTGGTAATACACTAAAATAAGGATTTAAGAAGATAATTTAATTGCAACTCTGTAGTTACTGTAATTTTATCTGCATATTTTATACATGTTTCTAGTCAATTATCATTGGGTTTTAATACAAAAAGTAGAAATCTGGCTTCCTTTGTAGGGTATCATAGTAGACCTTGCGTTTTATCACACAACCTTTAACTTCCACGGCCCTTAGTCAGTCCTTGTGTTCTATATTAACCACATGCCTTTGTCTATACAGCTTAGTCACGCAATCATTGAAATCAGGGTACTTCATGGCATTCCTAAGTGTACCAATGACAATCACATTGGAACAGAAAGTTCAACCATTTTTTTTCTTTTGATAAACAATATGAACATCTGTCAAATACAAAAAGAAGGGGGAGATGATTCATCAAAGAGCATTAAACTGAAGAACCTCTTGAAAAGTAACCATGTAATGCGTCAAGAGAGTTGCTGATGATTTATCCAATATGACAGGAAAGAATATATAAATGATGATATTTTCCAAGAGAAAGAGTGGGTCATGGACAGATAAAGCAGGGCAATCTGAGTATGTTTACTGTATTACCTACAAATGTCCTCAGAAATTATGAAATAGAATATTAACAAATATAGAGTATGAACATCCTTGCAGGATTGAAGTCCTCCACTTGAAGGGAAAATGTTAGAGAGCCAACAAGGACCACACAACCTGATCCTTGATATTTTTGTTCATCTGCAGATGTGTACATGAACAGCAAAATCAATATTTTCAGGCCCTTAGTGTGAAGCATGTGGCTGCATAAATGAGTGTTGACTTAAAACACAGACTGAATGTCTCTATCCCTTCTTATCTAACTGTATGGAAGCTGTGGAAAATTTTCCTGTCATACAAAAAATAATGTAACATCGCTTTAACATGATGTTCGAATGCATGTCTGCCTCTTTTCTAAAATCGGGTTGCTGAGTAATACACCTGGAAACCCAGTCTGGATGGAGTTAATTAAATCCAACTGGAGCAAGACACCTGGCAAAGATGCTTATTTGAAGTGTGTTTGCTATTGGATTGAGCTTTGCCATAGAGAAAATTCATATTCTGAGCTTTTCTAGAAGCAGGGTTGGCATAGAAAAATGGTAGAGTCATCAAAGAAAAAAAATCAAAGTGAGAAAACATAACTTGCACTGAAAATTAGGAAAGATGCAATCAAGTGGTATTTTAAATACTGTTAAGTAGGCAATGCATTTAGTCCTTGGTTGTTTAAATGAAATAGGTAACAGGAAGACCAAAATAGAATAACTGTAGTCTCTCTCTCTGAAATACACATACACATATCCACACGTGCACACGTATATACACACACATATATAAATGGTGTAGTATATATGGCATATATATATTGTATCTGTAAGTGTGCATGTGTGTGTATACACACACACACACACACACACACACACACACACATGTATTTCCTACATTGCTTTGCTTTTTCTTGAACTGTTAATTCCTTTACTGAACTTCTTTACACAAGAAAAGCAAAAATGTTGTTTTTCATCTTAAATATAATGTTGTATGGAATATAGTTAAGGACTTTAGTTTACAACACTACAGTGAGTTCTTTTTATTTAGATCCAAAAAAAGAACTCTCTTGCTTTATAGCAATTGATTTGCTGTTCCAGAGCAATTGTTTCTTTTGGTATTCTGAATATTGTGTCATAGAATTAATTGTGTTCCACTCTTTTGTCTTGTTTGCTAAAATGCTCAGAGCATCTTACAACCCTGAACTAGAAAGTATACAGGGTGTTTGGTATCTAAGTGTGTGTCTGATAAGACAGATGTTTCTTTCTCCACACTATCTGGTTATGGTAATTAATTTTACAACTACTCACGAGAGATCTAGAACCATTTTTAGCTGTACAGTTTAGGCTTATAAAACACATTATTTGTATAAAAAGGCCAACCCCATTCTCATCAAGGTTAGCCTATCACCTGGATTTTCTGAGAGTCCCAATGTCAAACATATTGATACTTTCCCTCCACCATAACCAATTTCATGCTCCACTAATGTTAATATTTCAACAACTAAATGATATGCATCACATAAACACATAAAAATATTCTTAATTAGTTCATGCCAAAGGAACGTTAAATCAATATGATCAATGTACATAACATGCTGTAAAGTAGGACATGATCTGGAACCACACTGGGGAAAAACATATTATCAGAGTCTAAATCAATACTTTTAAAAGTTATTTAATGTCCCTGTAGTCTCCTTACCTATGACTATGGATGAGAGCATTCAAAGCCAGGCCATCGGACCAGCTGGTGGTGAAGTTGATTACATTAACCTGTGGATAATTACGAGTTGATTGTCGGACCCAGCTCAGGAGAATCTTTTCACTGTTGGTTTGCTGCAATCCAGCCATGATATTTTTCATTACATTTTTGACCTACATGCGGAAATAAATTTTCATAAGAAAATGCATTCCCTGAGCAAGAACCATGCAAACTTAAATATGAACATCCTTGATCTTCAGTGATAAATAATAGGAATTTTGGCTTCAATTAATAAGACGACATAATAGATTCTACCAGAATTAAGTCTATTCTAAAAGGCAAGGAGTCTATTTTGATTCGTTAGTGCCTATAAAATACCATTTACTGAATATGTTCATTATTACTCCTGAATTCTGCCATATTAGACTAAATATTTACTGTTTATAGAATTGCTCATCTTCTATCATTCAATGAACAGACTAGAGAAGACAGTGTATAAAACATTAGACTTGGCCGGGCATGGTGGCTCACACCTGTAATCCCAGCTACTCAGGAGGTAGAGGCAGGAGAATCGCTTGAACCCGGGAGGCAGAAGTTGCAGTGAGCCACGATCACGCCACTGCCCTGCACTGCCTGGGTGACAGAGCGACAGCCCAACTCAAAAAAAAAAAAAAAAAAAAAAAAAAAAAAAAAAAAAATTAATTATATTTATTGTTAAACAAGAACTTATTATTTTTTTTTTTTTTTGAGACGGAGTTTCGCTCTTGTTACCCAGGCTGGAGTGCAATGGCACGATCTCGGCTCACTGCAACCTCCGCCTCCTGGGTTCAGGCAATTCTCCTGCCTCAGCCCCCTGTGTAGCTGGGATTACAGGCACGCGCCACCATGCCCAGCTAATTTTTTGTATTTTTAGTAGAGGCGGGGTTTCACCATGTTGACCAGGATGGTCTCGATAGCTTGACCTCGTGATCCACCCGCCTCGGCCTCCCAAAGTGCTGGGATTACAGGCTTGAGCCACCGCTCCCGGCCTCTAAACAAGAACTTATGATATAATCAGTGATTTTTGGATAGGAGGAATAGTATAGTAGATAATAGTTTTTTGAAAGTATATGTTCAAATTTTGCCTTTGCTATTAACTAATTGTGATAACTGTGCAAGTTGCTTAACCTCTTCTAGGCCTCATTTCTTTGTATCTTATATGCAGATCAAAGTACGAAATATGGTCAGACAAAACCCCTAGTTTCATGCCACCATTTAATACAAGTTATGTTTACTGGCTGAAATGAAAAAGAGACAGAAATGTTTGCCTATTTAAAATAAAGAAAAAAACAATAAAATAAAGGAAAGGAATATTTATCCCTAAGAGCTGTAAATGTGTAGGCTTGGTTCTATTTTCTTTAACTGGTTTCCATGTATTTGATTCCCTCATACACTTCATCCAAGTGCAGATGCTATTCAACAGATTATAAAGTTTTGCTCTTCTGAGTAATCTGATGCAGAAATCCATTCTAAGCATTTTTTCTAAGTTTCATGAATGCAGTGATACCTCATTATAGAAAAAAAAAACTGTCTATGTATTTTATTATTTATTATTAAAGACTACTTTTTAAATATAAGCCCCTTATGAGATATTTGAAGAAGACATATATGTAAATGTGAGTAGTCTGTACCACTAAGCACTTTCCTTCTGGGAAGGTTAAGGTTAATATACTATCAACATTTGATCAGATGATGAATATTTATTGTGCATTATGACAATTTTACTTCTTCATCCATATAGAAGTTAACAAATGCCTTTGGGTTAAATGTGTATTTTAATATCTTCAATATTAGTCACTTTTTATTAAAAAGTAAATGCAAATTTTAAAATATACTACTAAATCTTGTTTTAATGTACTTGTAAAAGATTTGAGATGATGCTCTGTAAACACAGTAATGATCCAGAGATAAGAAAAATCTTTGCATGTATTTGTCACAATCCCTTGGTAACTAAGTCTATTACTTAGGAGTAGATTATCCAGTTTTCTTAATTCCTTCTTAACCTACTTATGTAGTCAGTTACTCAGTGAACAGGTCAAATAATTACATCATTTTTCTCATATTCTAAAATTATAAATTGTTCAACCTTTATGTACAGTGATGGCAGAAGGTGTACTTTGTATTCTGTGCTGAATTAGGGTTGAAATCAGCACATAGTGGCTTAATGGTGGTAATGGATTTGCACTGATCAAGCAGTCTTCCAATGATGAATGCGATTCATTTGTGAAATACTTGGCCAGTCTGCCCTCTGTGTGCATAATGTTAATGGACAACAAAGTATTCAATCCAAAACACCTTTAGCATTATGGTGTCACTAATTTAGCTTATCTGTATCAGCTTCATTGTTCTTGCTTCTACTTAGGTGCAAATGTTGCTCAGAAAAAATAATAATAATAAAGGGCAATGTATGATAATCATGTCTCCTTTTCCTTACATAAAAGACAGTTATCAAAAAAAAAATAATGGAACTTATCCCAAATGTGAGCCTGTACACAGAAAACTGAACTGCCTTCAGGTCTTATTGTCCCTAAGAGAGGTTCAATGTAAACAGATGTATTTGTGCATACATGCACATACAACTATAAATCCATTTTTAAAAGGAAAAAAGTTGAAATGTCTTTGAGCAGTGCTTTTTAAAAATGACTAGGAATTAACTGGACAAAAATAATATGATGGACATGAAGAAGCACCACCAAGATTCACCTTCAAGGAAGGCCTTGTTGCTCCAGCTGTGGCCAGGCAGCTTCTAGTTGTTCGTTCTCTCAGATACCACCTGAGTTGCAGAGTCCTGTCAGCCAATGTCACATCCTTTCCAGGGCAACCCACATTTACTGACTGATGAAGGGGTGTAGTATAAACACTCAGCCATCTTAACCTCACTTGAGACAACTCTCAAGGGTTATCCTAGCTCCAAGTTGTCCATGGGGCTGATTAAGGGTGTTATAGGGTTTACATCAGAGCTCTAGTCTTTCCTCTTCCCACTCCTGTCACCTCTGCCCTTCTATAGGTGTTAGTCTCGAGGGTATGGCTTAATAAACATGCTGCCTACAAAACTCAGCTTCAAAGTCTGCTTCCCAGAACCCAGACTGTGATTAAAAGAAGTTGAAGCAGCGGAACAGGAGTGAAGAAGGATAGGAATAATCTTCTTGTATGGTCAGGATCGTCTGTGTGAAGCTCTGCAGAAGAGCAGAGCAAGTACTGTCTTGCACAGCAGTGACTTGGTAGGAAGGAATTTTACAGGGATGGCTTTCAGCAGGGAAAACATCATCATTCTCCTGTAATTGCAAATTGTATAAATAATATAAAATTCTAAAGTGAATTAGCATAGCCATTAAGCGCATCCCTTGAATTGTACAGTAAAAGTGTGAACCTGACTCCTGATAGCTCACCACTGTGAGCAAGATTTGTTTTTATAACCGGATGGTTGCCAGAGCCAAGTTAGCATTCTGAAAAGAATGGATTGTACTTTAAAAGCAAGGAGGAAAAAGATGTCAAACACACTTTACATGCTTTGCAATTTTGTTCAAAGCTGCCTACGCTACAAAACATGTGTTATTGTTTTAGGCTAGCAATTTTATTTGAGATAAACACTGGGAAAACAGTAATAGCACATCAGGGTTTGCATTCCTGAGTTTTCACAAGTTCAATGAGAAGTCCTCCATGGCACTATTTTTTATTGCATTTTGGGTTTGGGGGTACATGTGAAGAATATGCAAGATTGTTGCATAGGTACACACACGGCAACGTGATTTGCTCCCTTCCTCCCCTTCACCTATATCTGGCATTTCTCCCCATGCTATCTCTCCCCAACTCCCCACCCCCCACTGTCACTCCCCTATTTCCCCCCAACAGACCCCAGTGTGTGATGCTGTCCCCACCGTGTCCAATAACATAGTATGTGGCAATAGAGGAAGTGGTCAACATCATTCCATCTCTTAATGCTGCTCTTAATCTGATAGATCTGGAATGTACATTAAGTTGACCAGAATGTCCTTTCATCTTTGCTGAGGTTCAAGGGCTTCTACTACTTAACAGGAAGGAAAATATGTAATATTGGTAAAAATATATTTTGAGATTCACTGGATTATGATAAAGAACACTGAGCAAGATGATTTTTCAAAGTGTGCTTAATAGTTTTAGAACAGGGCAGTGTGATATAAGAGGGAGATGAGATAAGTAGACAGAGGATGAGAAGAATCCACGGTCTTGCAGTCTCAAGGATATGGTGATTCAAGGGCATAAACGGAAAACGAGGTTATAAGAGAGGTCTCAGAAAAGATTGAAAAAGCATTCCTTCTGGTATTCCTCACTGAAAAATCTCCTCCTCATGCTAAAAATAAAAAATGAACAACTTGCCAGCAAGTGAAGAAGTTATCAGACAGAATAGTCTTGAAAGTTTATCTTGGACTAGTTCAGATGGAGTTGGAAAGAGTTTCAACAAATTTTTAAAAAGGTAACATCATATGAGAAATAGTATAAACAATAAATACAATTCAAAGTGCCTTCTGGAGCTCTGTGCATGCCTGAGTTCCTGTGCTGGCTTTGTCAAAACGTTATCTGTGTTACTCGAAATGGGATCTGCTAACTGGATTAACTCTAGGAACTACTTGTTACTATGCCGTAAGATAAAGGCGACAATTCAGAGTGCATCAAGAAACTTACATAGCAATTTTACAGAGTACCATTTACGTCTATTGCATTTAATAAAAGAGGAAGCTTGGGTGTTGGGTATCTTGTTTTTGTAATGCTTTGGTTTTATGGTATCTCACATACAATGGATTAGGAGAAAAAACTGCTCCTTCCTCAAGGTATGTTGAGAAGTACTGAGCAACATATGAAAAGCAGTTTGGGGAGAGGTGAGGTATGCTGCTTGCTGGTTTGATGTCATACCATCACAATATGCAAAGTGCTGAAAATCTGCCAACTTGGGCTCACTTAAGGCTGGTATGAGCTATTCTTTGTTGCCAGCATGTATTCATTCCCTCCCTCTTTCTCTCTCTCTCCTCCCCCCACCCCCCTTATTGTTGTGAAATAGCATTAAGCCAGTTCAGAGAATTTGGAATAAAAATATATGGGGACCAGTTAGGAGAGCAATATGGCTGCTGAATTGAGTAGGTACACTTTGTGTCTGCCTACTCTCTGACTCTGAACAAGAGCAATCTACAATTCAAGTTAAAATTCAAATTTACCAAATGAAGTCATGATATCTGTTACAATATGACTGGACCCAAAATATTATGCTCAGTGAAAAAAGCCAGACATGAAAGAACACATATTATATTATTTGATATAAAATGCCTAAAAAGACAAATATGTATGGACAGAAATACATTGACAATTGTCTAGGGCCAGGGTGGGAGTGAAAAATGACTGTAAATAGAGAAGAAATTTCTTACTAAGGAGGTGGAAAGGTGGCAAAATTAGATTTCTATGATGGCTGTATAAGTCTGTAAATATCCTAAAAATTTTAGTGAACCGGGAGAAAAAAACTATTCATCCCTCAAAATAATTTGAGAAGTTACAACTAAGCCAGACTGATGCCAATTGAATTTTATACTTATAATAGGTACATTCATGGTATAACAATTACATTTCAAAAAAGCTGTTTTACAAAAATGTAATCCCTCCCAGTATAAATAGCAGTCATTTCTCAAGCAGCCTCCAAAATTTTTAAATGAGTGGGAAACTTTAAGCAATCAATACGAATCACAGGATACTCCTCAAATAAAAGTGGTATACTATACTGAGTGCCTTCCAGATATTCTCCCATTTAATCCTCATAAGAAATATATACACACTTATTTTTATTCTGTTGATAGTGAAGGGGCTATGGTCCAGAACAGGGGTGGCAATATACCAAATGCCACTAAGAAGGTAACTATGGAAGTTTAAATTCAAGATCATGTTGGTATATGTATATATATATGTATGTATATAATGAGTGACTATTATGTATATGTGTATAATGAGTTAATAATATTAGTGGATATAAGTTAATGTTGTTCTAATATTTATACATATATGTGGATATATTTTGAGCATATATAAAATACGTGTGTGTGTATATATATATATATATTAATATATATGTAGGCGTGTGTATCTATCTTTTCCACAAAACCTTCAATCTGTTTTGCAGAGGTAAAATAGACAGTCAGAAGACCCTATGCTCAGGTGACTTAAAAATATAATTTCCAAACCAGATTATGAAGTGAGTTTGTATGTATAACACTTATATGGATAGAGGTACCCATATTCTACTCATCTTTTATTAGCAATAATTTATGTTGAGAATATCCAAGACTGAGAAAGCCTCACTGCTTTGATAGCAATTAAAATTTTAAAATACCTTTCTTTTTACAAAGCTATGTAAATTGACTTACAGAGAAGTTACCAAACGTACATTTGTGAAAAAAAAAATTACTAATCTATGATCAGGACTTTGTATTTTTACCTTTTACCTACTTGATGAAATAAAACTTTGAAAATCATTTCTGTAAACATACCAGAACCTATTTTATACCATGATGATTCTTAACATTTCAGGTGATGTTGTTGTATCAATTTAAAAAGCAGCACCATGGAGACGCATTTGTTATTGTTAGAAATACATGTTTGCTTCACAGGTCAAGGGTAAAAATAAGAAAAGATTAATGTTACCGAAAAGGGACCATTCATCAGGTTTCTTACCTGCCAGTGGAGGATTATATTCCAAATCAAACCAAGAGTCAGTTTATGATTTCCATCTACGATGTCAGTACTTCCAATATTCACTAAATCAACCTGTTAAACAGAAGGGGAAAGTATTTGAAGGTAGGAGACCAAATGCCTAGTTGCAATAATAATAAAAATGTGATGGTAATAGCATTTAGCTATTTTCAGAGGCTAAGCATTACAGCTTTTCAGAAATAATCTAAAAATTAAACAAAATGCATTTGCAAAGCCACTTTCCATAACAAGCACCCCAAATATATTTGCTTTCATCGCATGAATGGAATACTGCATATTAAAGAGGCCAATTGGAGTATCTCCAAATAAAATGTATTACCAGTGATAACTCATAAAGGATGTCTAAAATTAAGATATACTTTCTAGTATAGATTAAAACTAAAAAAAAAAAAAAAAAAAAAAAAAAAAAAAAAAAAAAATCACCAGCGCTTCTGTCTAGCTCTGAGGAATGTCATTATAATTAAGGCTGACTGCATTTTAGTAAAATGCCTCTGCTTTAGAATGAATGTTAGGTCTCTAATAAAAAATAGAGCAAATTGCCAGGTCTCTTATCTCTGTCTAGAACTGTGTTTGGAAAGAAAATCTGGCAGTGTTTCATTTGCCTTAATCAAGGCAAATCTCTATCTCTCCTGTCCTTTCACACCCCTAACATGTTTAGGTGGAGTAAGGTTAAACACAAGCATCAGACAAAAAAGCATGTGAAAAGATGTTCAATATTGTTAGTCAGCAGAAGAATGCAAATTATAACCGCAATAATATATCACTGCACCTTTATCCTAATGGTCAAAATAAAAAACTAGTGCCATAAAATGCTGGTGAAGATGTGGAGAAACTGGATTACTTAACCCTTGCTAGTAGAAATGCAAATGATACAGCCACTTTGGAGAACAGTCTGGTCATTTCTCAGAAAACTGAATATGCAATATAGCAATCAGGCTCTTGGACATTTATGTCAAGGAAATGAAAACATATGTGTACACAAAATCCTGCGCAGTGTTCATACTACCTTTATTTGTAATAACCCAAACCTGGGAACCCAGATGCCCTCAAGGGTAGACAGTTAAATAAACCATGGTACAGCTACACCATAGAATAACACTCAACAATGAAAAGGAGCGAACTATTGATATATGCAGCAAATTGGATGAATTTCATGGGAATCATGCTAAGCGGGGAAATAACTATTCTCAAAGAATATAGCATACTATATGATTCTGTATCTCTAACAGTCTTGAAAAGACAAAGTTACAGAAATAGGGAACAGAGTGGCAGTCGCCAGAGGTCAGGAATGGTGGTAAGATGTGGGTTAGCTGAATGTTCTTCTAAAAGGGCAATATGAGGGATCCTTGTAATGATGGAACTCTTCTGCATATTGACTCTGATGGTGGATTTACAAACCTACACATGTGATAATGTTGCATAGAACTAAATATACACATATGCATGCACACATGCACACATGCACACAGACACATGAATATAAAGCTGGGGAAATCTGAATACTATTGGTGGATTTTATGAATGTTGACATCTTGGTCATGATATCATACTTTAGTTTTACAAGATGTTACTACATCGAAGGGGAGATTAATCAATCCATAAGAAGAAAGCATCATCATCTGCTTTTCATCCTGGGATTTCTCATATGGCAGTGTAGGAAAGAAATACCTCCATCAGGAAAAGCTACTATAAATTTATCAATTGATTCATTGATTCACTAACTCAAAAAATACTTTTTGGCTATAAGCCAGATGATGATGTAGTAAGAGGATGTAAAAGGAAAAATCTTCTGCTTTCATGAAACTTAACTGTAGTGACAGTGATAATCAGATAATATACCACTGAAGATTCAGGCAGTTAAACAGAGAATATGCATTTTTTATTTTTTTTTAAGAAACCGACTCACACTGTGGGAAGCACTGCTGGTAGATACATTTTGGCTCGCCATACATCTGACTCTGGGGAGACTTAGATCAAGTACTAGGCACTTCAATTTCAGCAACCCCTATCCATGGTCATAAGACTTGTCACTGTGTAAGCAGGAAGATGGTTCCTCCATTTCCTTATCCTCATAAAACATCTCATGAGGTCCAATTTCCACTATATTCAGGTACTGGGCTTGGACCTGATAAAGGAAAGTAAGGTACTACCTCTAATGTCAACAAGTTTGCAAGAGAAGCTCACATAATCAAGTATCCACCATTAGACACGCTCTAGCAATTCTACCCCTACATTTACAACCAAAATAATTCAAAGCAGTGACTCATATTTATAGACCAATGATCATAGTAGCATTATTCATAATAGCAAAAACGCGAAAACAATCAAATATCCACCTACAGATAAATGGATAAACAAAATGTGATATGTACATATAGCAGAGTATTTTCAGTCTTAAAAATGAATGAAATTCTGATACAAACTACAACATAAACGAATCTTGGAAACATATGCTAAGTGAAATAAGCAAGACATAAAATGACAAATATTTTATGCTTCTACTTATATGAGGCACCTAGAATAGTCAAATTCATAGAGAAAAAAATGCAAGTTATTAAAGACTAGGGGAGAGGAAAATTCGGAGTTATGGCTTAATGACTACTTGGGATGATGAAAACATTCTAGAGACAGATAGCAGTCATGCTTACCCAACAATGGGAATATACTTAAAGCCACGGAATTACACAGTAAAAATTAGAAAAAACAATACCTCAAACCCTATTTAGGGCAGTGTACCTGAATAGACAATTCTCAAAAGAAGACAAACCAATGTCCAGCACATGAATGAAATAATGTTGAACATCATTGATAATCAGAGAAATGCAAATCAAAACTACAATGAAATATTACCTCACACTATTAGAATGGCTGTCATCAAAAATACAAAAGATAAGTTATGGTGAACATGTGGAGAAAAAGGAATCTTTGCACACTGTTGGTGGAAATGTCAATTATTGTAGCCATTATGAAAAACAGTATGAAGTTTTCTCAAAAAAATTACAAATAAAACTACCATATGATTCAGGAATTCCATTGCTGGGTATATACTCCAAAAAAATGAAATCAAAACATCAAAGAGATAACTGCACTCCAATGTACACTGCAGTACTACTCACAACAGCCAATATAGGGAATCAACTTAAATGTCCATCAGTAAAGAAAGAAAATGCAGGTACACACCTACACACCTACACACCTACACACACACACACACACACACACACACACACACACACACACAGTGGGAATACTATTCAGCCTTAAAAAGCAGAGAATCCTGTCATTTGCAACAACATGAATGAATCTGGAGAACATTATATCAAGTGCCATAAGTCATGAACAGAAAGACAAACATTACATCATGTCACTTGTATATGAAATTTTAAAATGTTGAACTCATAGAACTGAGAGTAAAACAATGGTTAGCAAGGGCTAGAGCATTGGAGGAGGAGTGTTGGGGAGATGTTGGTCAAATGATACAAAATTTCACATAGATAAAAGGAATATATTTAAGAGATCTATTGTACAACATGCTGACTTTGGCTACTAACAATATTGTATTTTGAAAACTGCTAAGAGAATATGTTTTAAGTGCCCTTGCCCCAAAATGATAAACCTGTAAGTTAATGTATACATTCATTAATTTGATTGAAGCATTCCACAATGTCTAGATATTTTAGAAAATGTTGTACATAATATATACAATTTTTTGCCAATTAAAAATAAAATAAAAATGTTATAAGGTAAGCTTTACATTATTTGTGTTTTACCACAATAAAAAATAAGAAGTCATTGGAAAACACACATATGCATACAAAGCAGCCATAGATAATACCTCAATGAATGTTCATGGCTTTGTTCAAATAAAGTTTATCTATATCTACAGGAAAAACAATCAGGCAGGCAACTGTGTCACATAGAAGCCCAAGGGATAAGAAAAAGGAAGTAAGAGTGTGACAAGGTAAGCAAAGGACTTAAGATATATTCATGCATTTGCTATTAAATCTGTAAAGAAAAAATAGATTGGAATGAAGAAGTGTCACGTGGAAAAAGCATGTCAGAAAGAGTTCAGATGACTACGGGGTAATTGATTGGGAATTGGAAGTATTGTATTCAGGGACAATATGGCAGACAGCTACTGTTTTTAACTTTTATATTAGGTTCAGGGGTACATGTGCAGGTTTGTTATATAAGCTGTGTTTCATGGTTAATTACCCCGTAGTCACCTGAGCTCTTTCTGACATGCTTTCTCCACCTGACACTTTTATTTCAATCTATTTTTTCTTTGCAGTTTTAATCAATACCAAATACACGAATATGTGTCTTGCGCTCACCTTGTATACACATTATTTCATCACCTAGGTAATAAACATGTTAACTGATAGGTAGTTTTTCCGAACCTCTCACTTATCTCACCTTTTACTCTCAAGTAGGCCCCAGTGTCTGTTGTTCCCTCATTTGTATCCATGTGTTGTTATTAACTCCCACTCACAAGTGAGAACATGTGGTATTTGGTTTTCTGTTCCTGCATAAGTTTGCTAAGGATAAAGGCTCTAGCTGCATCCATGTTGCTGCAAAGAATGAAATCTCATTCTTTTGTATGGCTGGGTAGTACTCCACAGTATATACGTACCATATTTTCTTTATTCAGTTTGTCACTGATGGACATTTAGGTTGATTGCATGCCTTTGCTATTGAGAATAGTGCTGCAATGAACACTAATGTGCATGTGTCTTTATGGCAGAACAATTGATATCCCTTTAGGTATATACACCAAATAATGGGGTTGCTGGGTTGAATGGTATTTCTGTTTTAAGTCCTTTGAGGAATCACTACACTGCTTTCCACAATGGGTGAATTAATTTACATTCCCACCAGCAGTGCATAAGTGTTCCTTTTCTCCGTAATCTCTCCAGCATCTATTTTCACTTTTTAATAAAAGTCACTCTGACTGGTGTGAGATGGTGTCTCATTGTAGTTTTGATTTGCATTTCTCCAATAATTGGTGATACTGAGCTTTCTTTCATGTGCTTTCTAGCTGCCTGTATGTCTTCTTTTGAAAAGCGTTCATTTCCTTTGCCAACTTTTTAACGGGGGCTGTTTCTTGCTTGTAAATTAAGTTCCTTATAGATTCTGAATATTAGACCTGTTGGATAGTTAGTGAATATTTTCTTCCATTCTGTGACTTTAGACAGCTACTCTTATCACCTTTCAGCTAGTACCAATCACCCTTTCTTTCTAAAGTTCTTCTAGATCTATACTTGATCAAGTCATGTTATCACGAGAATTTTGTTGTTTTATTATTGTACTGTAACACAATCACCACCATTCTTTGCTATTCTTTATGCTGTTTTACATGTGTATGTGTTTGTGTGTGAGTATACGTGTGCTGGTAGATGTAAAATCCCACTTTTGTCATTTTATTTATGCCTACTCACAAAAACATTATCTTACACAAATGGCAAAGTGAGATCTCATATATGCCTCTCTCCTACTTTTTTTTTTACACAATTTTTCTTTTCCATTTTGCTTGCCCTTTTCTTCCCCTAACTTCCCCCCAATCTGATTCAATACAATCCTTTCTTTTATATTTTTCTCCCCATTCACATGATTGCTGTATATATTAAGGTGTGTGATTTTATACAAGTAAATCTATGTGGTTTTATATTCTACAAAGTCATGTTATGCAGATTATATTAAATATTGCTTTTATCATGCAATAATCACATTAATTCCTATACATACACATACATATTTCATAGTTCAGATGTATTATGTAATAGTTGGCAAGTCCTTCATTTAGTGAACATTCACTTTGTTTTTAGAGTTTTCATACATTTTGTTTTATGACTTTAAACAATGCAGAGATGGATTTTTTTTTTTTTTTTTGAGACGTGTCTTGCTCTGTCACCCAAACGGAAGAACAGTGGTATCATTTCAGCTCACTTAAACCTCTGCCTCCTGGGGCTCAAGTGGTCCTTCCACCTCAGCCTCAGTAGCTGGGACAATAGAGCACCACCATGTCCAGATAATTTTTGTATTTTTAGTAGAGATGGCGTTTCACCCATGTTGACCAGGCTGGTCTCAAACTCCTGGGTACAAGTGATTCACCTGCCTCAGCCTCCCAAAGTGGTAGGATTACAGGGATGAGTCACTGCAGGGAGCCAATATCTTATGCACACATTTTCAGATACTGATGCTTCTACCATTATAATAATTCACAGATTGTATCTACCAGATCAGTGTGTACACACACACACACACACACGCACACACACACACGCATCCTGCTCTAGTAGATACAGCTCTTTCTCTCTACATATATATATACACACACATATACACACGCATATACATACACACATATATAGGTAATTTTAGTGTTTCTACAAACCTTCCTAGAAACAATTTAGCATTTCATATTTTAACCAGAATGTGTAAGAGTAGGCTCTTCTCTCACCAGAGAATTTGTTTTGTTTTAGTTTCTACTTTTGTTAACAAAGTGAATATATCACTTTGTTAACTTTATTTCAATGATTCCTTGTGTATTTGAATATATTTTTGTATGACTGACTTATTACACTTCCCTCGGTTAATTGTCCGTTAATATATTTTGTTCATTTATTTCTATACAGTAGTTTTCTGTTCCTTCTTAAATTTTAAAAGCTTTTGGTAAATAAGAGCTAACATTTATAGAATGCTTACCACTTGCAAAATTTGATTATAAGTCATTTTTTGTAATTCAACAATCTTGTATTTTATTCAAAACACTGTCTCATAGATTTAGGATTTGATTTTGTCTTTTGACTATTAGTACAGAGGTTAATCTGACATCACAAAAGGAATTGTGGAGTTTTATCTTTTCATATGCTTTGGAGTAGCTCAAAGTATATAAATTATTCTTTAAGTGTTAGGTTAAATTCATTTGTGAAGAATCCTAGTACACTTTCCAATGCTACATTACAAATCGTTCTGCTATAAGGACACGTGTACACGAATGTTCATTGCAGCACTGTTTACAATAGCAAAGACCTGGAACCAACCCAAATGCCCATCGACGATAGACTGGATAGGGAAAATGTGGCACATATACACCATGGAATATTATGCAGCCATCAGAAACGATGAGTTTGGGTCCTTTGTAGGGACATGGATGAACCTGGAAACCATCATTCTCAGCAAACTGACAGAAGAGCAGAAGATCAAACACCGCATGTTCTCACTCATAGGCGGGTGTTAAACAATGAGAACACATGGACACAGGGAGGGGAGCACTACACACTGGGGTCAGTTGGGGGGAAATAGGGGAGGGACGGTGGGGGGTGGGAAGCTGGGGAGAGATAGCAAGGGGAGAAATGCCAGATGTAGGTGATGGGGAGGAAGGCAGCAAATCACACTGCCACGTGTGTTCCTATGCAACAATTTTGCATGTTCTTCACATGTACCCCAAAACCTAAAATGCAATAAAATAAATAAATGGGAAAAAAAATAACCTATTAAATGTTTTATTAATTAGCCTGTTTAATTTTCCACTTATTCATATCTCAATTTTACTGATTTGTATTGTATTAGAAAATCATGTTTTCTGGAATTTTGCAGAATTGTTATAAAATTGCTTTAGTTTTGTCTTATTTTCTTCTGTATCTGCTGTTATGCATCTTTTCTCGTTTATCTTGTCTAGGTTTATTCTAACTTTTCTTTGTTATGGCTGGGATAAGGTTTATCTATTTTGTTAATCTTTTCAAGAGCCCGCTTTTGAATGGATTCTTACTCAGTATTCTATATTGAATGCAGTTTTTATTTTTGTTTCAATTTTTATAATTTCTTAAGATACATGCTTAATCCTTTTATTTCCATCTTTAAAAACACTTATGGCTATGCAGTTCTCTCTGAATACAAGTTTCACCATCCCTACATCATTAGAGTATGTATGAGTTAGATAAATTTTACCGAGCTCATCAACATTTTACATTGATGTGCATTTTACCAAGAGGGAAACAGAGTATCAAAGATAAATGAAGCTTCCACAAGGTCTGATTTAAAACTAGGTCTGGCTAGGATAGATTTCATTAATTACATCTAGTGAATTCTCCACAAAAAGCTTTAAGATCCTCTCTCTCCAAGTTAATAAACATTTCACACCAGGACGTAGACAAGGAATTTTATTTATTGTGGTTATGTTTTGTCTCTTGCTGTACATATCTTATTCAAACTACCAAGGAGTATAAGAAACAACACTAATTAATAACCATGAAGACTGTAGAGGAAGGAGTTATCTGTCATGCCTGAAAGGGTATTGTTTATGGTATTTTTATTACTATTGAATGCCTCACATTGACAGTCTGGTCTGTTTTGGCCAGGAATTCTCATAAGCTTTTTGCTGATATAATGCCGTATTTCTTACTATTAGCTGTAAGTCATGTTTTTCTGAATTCAGTACTATTTACTCTGAAATAATCATCACCCTGTCATACGATAACTCTTTTATATATTTTTTCTAATACACATTCCATAACTATGTTTTTCAAGAATTATCAATCCAATTTCTAAATAACTGAGTGATAAAAACAAATATTAAAACCTTTTAAGATTTGTGTTAAGTGAATGATTACAACTGTCCACTAAGCAAAACACAAAACATTGATGACATATGTTAATGTACGGGCCTACTGTGTGTGTATCAGCGTTGTGACAAACACTGTATGGCTGGAAATTAAATATTAGGGTCACTATGGTTACCCAAATTTCTGGTTTTCTGTTTTGCAGAATGAAAGCATCTGATACCATATGAATAGGTGTGAAAATTGATATTCTGTGTGAAAATTTAATAGCAGGCATTGAACTTTTGCAGAAATAAGTTAACCTAAGCATGACAATTGGCTCCTGTAGTTCCTGTCAACAGGTCTAAGATTTTACTCATCAAGTAACATCGGATGCTGTCTCAGAGTTTTACACTGTTATCTTTGGAAGTTGCTTTATTCAAATGTAATTTTGGAGAATAGAAAATCTCCATCGTTTGCTTTGACATAATAGAAACATTGTGACTCTAGTAGAATATTTAAAAGTGAACTCTTTAGAAACATCTCAAGTTAGAATAAGCAGGCTGCAAAAATTGCACATAGAAAACCTAATAATACATTAACTTATTCTTTAGAATAGTCTCACGCTGTCTATTTTAAAGGCATAGGACAAGAATTGAAGGGGGTCCCTTTTCTGTGTCCACACTAGGACTTAGAATATATAATTTTGTATAACTATATATTTAGTACTTCTAAGATTAATATATAATCATTTCAGGGAGCACTGTTACTTCCAGGTACTCTATCTCCAAAATGAGTTTGCTAACCACTGGACTTTGAGGAATAATTCTCTTCATTTTTTTATTCAAGAGAGGCAAAAATCCTCAATGTTTTGTTTTATTCCAGTTTCCTTATGGAGCATAGACATAATTTATAGCATTGCCAATAATATTTTCTTCAAGCAAAATTTAGATATCCCATGGTGGTTTCAGTAAAAGGATTTATACTTATTATATTGCTATATTCAAGATTTAAGAATACTTAAGAAAACCAAAGGGTTAAAGTAAACCTGAAATATGATGGTTTTCTGAAAGATTACTGACAGGAACAAGTTTGTGTTTTTAATTTACTTTACAGAAAGAAGAATAGCAGACTAAGGTTCATCAAACATAAAATAGTAAGACTTTGGAATGAGGACCAAAATAATTTCAATATCCAAGTCAAATAATGAAAATGGATGTTCTTAGGGTGGAGCAGGAGACAGAGAAGGAAAAATGACGAATAAAAGTGAGTTATATTCCTGTAAGACATATATGTATAAAATACATATATATAATACATATAGAATATATACCCTGAATCTACATATATACTTCA
>NW_022436957.1:28365661-28485463 GCF_009761245.1 Sapajus apella
TGTGTGTGTGTGTGTGTGTGTGTGTGTGTGTGTGTGTGTGTGTGTGTGTGTGATGTGTGGTTTGTATATGAGAGAGAAAGAAGTGACAAAGTTCTGACAAAGCTTTAATGAATTTTTTTCATACAATTTTATTTTTGGTAGACGCAGAGAAACGGATGTTTAGTTTTGTAAATCACTTAAGCATTATAGTTTTAACTTGGAAGTTGCAGAAAGTTGTATCTCGTTCATAGGGGAACCATCATCTTTAAAATAAATGATATCTGCCCCTCCTTGCCTTTTTAGATTACCAGAGGCAAAGACATTTCAGAGCTACAGGCTCTAATGAAAACACATCATTGAAATTAGGCTAAAGGAGGAGGTTTCTCACATTTGTTTCAAAGAAAGTGGTTCTCCCAGATCATTTCAGAGTGTGACATTTATCCTAAGAAGAAGTCACTGTTGTAGTCTAATATGCAGTATAAAATAGGAGCATTTTTAAACTTGGCTAAGGGAGAGGAGATAAGGATAAGCCATCTTTTCACTCAGTCTTATTGATTTTAACTAAATAAGAAATGATACAAACTAAGTATTATAAAAATAATTTCACAAAAAAAGACAAGATTATGAAAGGAAACATGAAATATCCTTAAAAGTTTGAGTTGATTTTTTTAAACAGAAACTTAAACAATAACCAATGGGGAAATTCCATTCATTAAAATTTACTATGTAAATATCCTTCCTGACACTGAAACCTCAAGCATTTACTTCCACCATCTATTTATTTGGTTCTTTCATAGTCGTCATTTCTTTCTCATAAAGTGTATATAAACTGAGAAGTTCCTTCCAACATTCTAGATAAACAGAATTTGTTTCTTAAACATGTTAAGTGCCTTTTCTAAAATGTCTGCGATCATGTAGCCAAGCTAAAGGCTTCTCCATATTCAAGAGAAACTTCTCAAGTTTTTATGTAATCCTTCTAAACATAATGCATTTAAACAAAATAAAAAATACAGGAAAGGCAAAGTAGTTTCTTTGCCCTGCAGCATGTGATTTTATACCACATTTAAGATTTACACTGCTTAAAATTTCAAGACTTGTGGGCATAAATCATACCTAATTTCTTCCACTGAGAAATGTATGTATTGAATCTTTTATTATTAAATCATAAATAGTTCAACATATACAACAAAACGTGGGCCATGTTGCCACCGTGGACCTGGCTTTCCAATGACAGCTTTTTTATTATTCCCTCCCATATCTCCATATTTCAAGAATTATTTTTATTCAGATATAGGAATTGATATTAGATAATAATTTTGAAGCACATTTTGACCTCAACTGTAAGATTTAATTCTGGTTACTCACAACAAAGATACTATCCCTACCTTCAATGATGAAGCTTTACATAGTCATTATTTAACTATTTTTGACCACTCAATATATGTCACACATAGAATGTTAAGGATATAGATTTTTAAATAGACTTTTTCATTAAATTTCTTATAGATAAGTGAAATGTTAAATTTCCTTTATATTTTGGATGTGTTTATGATCTCTATGATACATTACAAGAGAATTATTTCTAATGGAGTCATGTTTTCATTTATTTATATACTGTCTCTTTGACAATAAAGAATTGAGGCAGTTAATACAAAGAATATCTTATAATCCTAAAAAATATGAAAATTTAATGGCATGAAAGACATTAAAACAAACCTACCAAAATAGAAGTATTGATACAGTTTGTCTGGTTGATCATTAATAAAATCCAAACTAAACATTTTGGGGAAGTAGCTCTTATAACAAAACTCAACAAAATTTCATAGACAGAATATTATATGCTAGAGAGCATTGCTTGAGAAAATGGATACTCATCAATACTTTCACAACTTAGAAGAAAATATATATACACTTTCAGTATAATATTATCTAATTTGAATTTTTTTTTTTTTGATACGGAGTCTCACTCTTGTTACCCAGGCTGGAGTGCAATGGCGCAGTCTCGGCTCACTGCAACCTCCGCCTCCTGGGTTCAGGCAATTCTCCTGCCTCAGCCTCCCGAGTAGCTGGGACTCCAGGCATGTGCCACCATGTCCAGCTACTCTTTGTATTTTTTTTTTTTTTTTTATAATAGAGACGAGGTTTCACCATGTTGACCAGGATGGTCGCGATCTCTTGACCTCCTGATCCACCCACCTCGGCCTCCCAAAGTGCTGGGATTACAGGCGTGAGCCGCTGCACCCGGCCCCTAATTTGAATTTTTATAAATATTATGTAACTTATCTGGCAATACAGAATGTCACTTTAATGACAAAATCATCCCATATAGCCACAACTTTTTAACCTCATGTATACTAATTTCAACGGGGGAAACAAAGCAATAGCTACAATAAAAATCTTAAAAGATACTTGAGGGACATTTATTGTAACAAATATTTTTAATACTACTATTTAATAGTCATATAATTATTATCCCAGCAGATCTCCATATGTGAACATAATAGGTAACTGGCTATCTCAATTTTAACTTGAATATACAAGAAATAAATCAATACTATTTTCCCTTAAAGCAAGAAATATACTAAGGAAGATGGGAAGAATAAACAACTCACACTATAAAATTATTTTAAATGAGAACATGCTGCAATTTAAGAGTAGTAATACTACCTTGCATCTGAATGTGAGTTTAATGAATACCAGATGTTTGTATATTTGTGTATTCCATAAAAAATATTTTGAAAGAAGTACATTTACTATTAATTCACAGATGATAAAGTGGATCAAAGTCATGGAATCATCTGGTAAAGACCCTATAGTTGATAAGTTACAGAGTTAACAAGATCCACCTCTTCTGCAAACTTGATAATTAATCCATACCAAGTGCAGATATTTTACAAACCTATTGTCTGGACTGACAATTTTGGGTAAGAAATATTCGTCTAACAAATAAAATTTGGAATTTGTATTTGTACACTAGAGTTTATGAATAAATGGAAGCAATTTATAGCCAAACATATTACATTCTGACATGTTCCAACATATATATTATACAGCTATTTAAGTTTCTGAATATTTAAAGGACACATACAATACTAGTTTTAAAGAACACTTTAGAATCCTCTTTATCTAACTATATGGCAGGATGGGAACAGTGTATCATTTTTCAGATCAGTGACATTTGACAACCATTCAATCTAATTCAGCTGCAGTTTTCAATGATGGGATTAAGTGAGTATTTGAACATAGCTGTCATCTGAATTTCTACCCTAGGCTTTTTATGTATTCACCTTGGATTTGTGATTTAATGTATACCATTGATCCTATTTACTTTGTAGTATACCTCACACTGTAGATTTAAAGTTACTTGGTAAAAATTTGCCCCTTTGTAATAGACAATTGATGAGCTGGCACAATGAACATAATTATTAGATCTACAACTGTATCAGTTAATATTATGTTAAATCAATAAATGATTGGTAACGTATCTAATGTATATTACAACACTATACCTTTTGTATGAATCTTTATAAAAGGCATTGAAATTTATAAAATATAAGCATGGAAATCTTAAGAGGGAGACAACAACACAAACTTAGGAAGAGAAATCATAATACATCTGGCTGGGGGACAGTTTAAAGCATCACAGACAATTAAATCTCTCTAAATTTGTAATATTGGAGCTCCTTTACCAGACAAAGCTAGTCATTAAACTAGACACAAAATGATTAAAAGTGCAAATATCTAATAGAAAATACTCACTGATTAGAATTTAGTTATATCCAAGGAAACATATGAATAAACAAGTTTAAATTACCCATTAAATATTTTTGAGAAAGAGTTAAAGTAATATAGAACTGAATTCCAAATGCCTAATGAAAGGTACTTCTCACAAACAAAAGCGGGAAAGGGCAAAGAAATAACAGAATGGCTGTATAAGAGATGTTTGCGCCTTAGCTGGGATTTGTTCTACCTTGAAAAACTTGTAAATAAAAAGCAGTTGTGGATACATTTTTACCTAGAGCTGATGTGGAGATAAGAATAAACACTTGGTAGCATAGTCCCGTTTCTCAGGATTTTGTATTTTGTTTGCTTTTTAAAATCACGACCAACTATTACAAATGAGCTGTGCTCTCAGTAAATACGGTAATAAAGGTTATCACTCCACTTAGAGGTACTTTCTTCTCAGTAAGTGACTTTCCAAAATACATTATTGATAGCAGGGATAACTTCATGCTAAAACAGGCTCTACAAAGGCTGCAAATGAGAACACAAACGTGCTGTCTGAGCTCTATAGCCGTAAGCTGTGAGTGACATTCAAGTGAGGACAGCAAGTTAAACGCCAGGACAGGGAAAGGAAAGGAAACTGAGGAACAGGGTTAAATTGAGGAGCTAGTTTTAGAACTACAGATTATTCTAGAACTAGTGATTTACGGCAGAGGGATAGGCTAAAATGAAGCAGACCCTAAGGAGAAAAGAGGAGACAAAATGACCTTGATCTAAATATCCTGAAACTACCAAAAAGTATCATTTTGAAAAGACACTTCTAATAGCCCTTTAGAAATGAGAAGGTTAGTTTTTTGAATAACTTTTTTTATTGCATTTTAGGTTTTGGGGTACAGGTGAAGAACATGCAGGATTGTTGCATAGGTACATACATGGCAGTGTGATTTGCTGCCTTCTTCCCCTTCACCTATATCTGGCATTTCTCTTAAAACCAGTTTTTTTTTTTTTTTTTTTTTTTGATAGCTTTATAGAATTAGGAGGCCGTTTGTATTATTTTCTATTAGCAATTACCAATTTCTTGGTGTGTGGACAAATGTATCACCAGTATTAAACTTTTTGTCGCTGTTGTTGGAGACACAGCCTTGCTCTATTCCCCAGGCTGGAGTGCAGTGGTGCCATCTCCATTCACCGCAACCTTCGCCTCCCGGGTTCAAGCAATTCTAATGCCTTAGCCTCCTCAGTAGCTGGAATTACAGACATCAGCCACCACACCGGGCTAATTTTTGTATTTTTATTAGAGGCAGGGTTTTGCCATGTTGGACAGGCACATCCTGAACTCCTGACCACGGGTGATCTGCCCACCTCAGCCTCCCAAAGTGCTGGGATTACAGGCATGAGCCACCATGTCCAGCTTCAACTTCATTTTTTATAACGTACGTGTGTGTGTGTGTGTGTGTGTGTGTGTGTGTATTTGTTTAGCACCCATTTTTGGTTTCTATATCTCTTATATTTAATGTTTTCCTTCTACTTTTAAACTGCAAACATTCATTTTTCTCCTTTATCTGATCACATTCATAAGATATTAATCTATTTCATATTATAAGGAACTAGCTTTAAATTATATCTAGTGTTTCTTCTATTTCTTTATCTTTAGTTCCTACTTAGAGCATTTTCGTAACATTTTTAGCTGAAAGCTTGATTCAATTTATCTGTTTTTTTAATGAAGATAAAATCAAAGACAAAAAATAAATCAGCCTCTCAGTAGAATCTAAGCCATTTCTCATATGTTTTCATATGGAATTCTTTTGCCTTCACAAATATAGTTTTATACTATTGGTTTCTTATTTAATAAATCTTAAACTGAATCTGTATTACTAATTTCTGGTGTTATTGTTAACATCGATTTTGAAAGTTTGTGGATATTTAATGACATTTTGATGGCATTCAAATGTATTATCCACTTACAATTTGTGTATGTGGCAAGAAAATGTTTTAACGTGAGTATTTTCCTATGCCTTTAGGAAGTTTATGAAGAAGAGAAGGATCAGAAGTGACTCTTAGTGTGTCTTTCTTTCTTGGCTCTGGTTTTTGCCAGAAGTATAGAAGGAGTCAGTCCCCAAATTAGTTAGAAACCACTTCTACTACCTGTCATCAGATAGAAGTGGTATGGCTTCAAGGGTGAGTGGCTTCCTGGTGCATCCAACAAGACTGGGCCCTAGCCAACATTAGCGTTCTCAGCATGAGGATTCTCAAGTCTTCATTTCGCACAGAAGCAAAACAAAGCTAGACACCTGGAACACTAATTATACTGCTTTCCACTTTTGCTTCACTCACCCACCAAGCTTTTTCACCTCTTCTTTGTATGCAATGACTGCATCACCTGGAATCTCTTAACCCCTGACTTCTGGTTAGACTAAACTAAGGAGCAGTAATGGTAGGATATTGGAGGATTCAATGGAGAGGGTAAAGTATCACTTCTCTCAACTTCATCACCAGGCAAGGATTTGAAACTAACTGCATTCTTCAGATATCTAGGGGTTCAGTTCACAGTTGTGTCCAGTGACCTTCTAAGTGAGGGATTTTACCAAATTAATAACCCTCACCCCATTTTACTTTCAGAGATAGTAAAGGTTATTAGCTTGTGCCAGCCCCTGCATTCTTCACCATTCATTGTTTTTTCCTTGAATCCTACCTACATTTTTTTTTTCAGATGTGTATTTATTGATTCATTTAATTATTTTGAGATGGAATTTTGTTCTTGGTGCCCAAGGCTGGAGAGCAGTAGCGTGATCACAGCTCACCGCAATCTCCACCTCCTGGGTTCAAGCAATTCTCCTGCCTCTCAGCCTCCCGAGTAGTGGAGATTACAGGTACCTGCCACCACGCCCAGCTAATTTTTTGTATTCTTAGTAGAGATGGGGTTTCACCATGTTGGCCAGGCTGGTCTCAAACTCCTGACCTCAGGTGATCCACCCGCCTTGGCCTTCCAAAGTACTGGGATTACAGGGGTGAGCCACTGTGCCTTATCATGTGTATTTATTGATTCATTTAAAATACCAATCTGTTACCTGCTAACATAAATGACATGCTTTATATTAAAAATAACTATTTTCCAAAATAAATTTAGAAGAATGTCATGGCTTTATATTTTGTGCAAAGTTCTGTGATGTCTGGATTAATAGATTCTCAAATCTAATTCTGTATTCTATTATCAGACACATATCATGTGTCCTCTGGCAAAACTGTGCTGTACATTGGTGAGAGTGAAAAAGTCCTGCCCACATTTCTATAAGTATTCTCTTTACACTGTCTTCAACTTTTTATGTATGTCATCTGTTCCATATCAGGAGAGTTAATACACTAGACTTCATAAGATACCTTAAAATTGTAGACTGAATTTATCAGTAGATACCTCAATGAACTAAAGATAAAAGGCTTTTGCCTTGCCTATGAAAGATACCACGTAAATCTACTGAGCTCTGGCCATTTCCACAGGCTTAGGAGAGAGCATTCCCAATAATGACAGACCTACAGTTTTCTGAACGTCTGGTTGAGAGCTCAGATTTGAATTGGGTTCATGTAACTGATATTTTTAAACTATTGCTCCTCTAGCACATGTAACTTTATAGGTGAACTTCTTGATAATGCACACCTATTTTCCAGAAATATCTACTATGCTTTGGAGTATCTAGAGAAAAATCACTATTAAATATACAGTTTGTTTTTTGTACTCTCGATTTTTTGCTGTTAAATATATTATAACCTTGACAGTGGTGAATGGCTCTAAACAAAAATGTATTTCCATCAATTTTTCTTTGTGGATTTAGCAGCATTTGTACTATGCAATATGTTTCAATATTCACTTTCTTGGATAAAATGGCACTCTAAGTTTGTTACTACTCTATCACCGATTTTTAAAATACCCTGATTTATGACCCATTTAATTTATAGAATTCTTAGTCATTATCATCCGATTTAGACCTTACTCCAAATGCCAGCCATGGCTCACCATGCTTTCTTCTTCCCATCTCCGTCCCACTACCTCTGCTCCCCTTCTGCTACGTTTCATCTAACTCTACACTCCGTCTACTACACCTGCTGGGTTCTCATTCCAAATGCTTTTTCACCTCAAGGTCTTTATTACTCTGTCTGACCCATCTTCCTATAGCTAATTCCATAGCTCACTCCCTTTTTCCAGGTCTCTGCTCATAGAGCAACTGAACCAAGAGGTTTTCTCAGATCTGTTACTCTATTTACCCCTTTTTAATTCAGTTAACGGTCACTAAGTACATATGTTTTATGTTGCCTACCATGTGGCTGTAATCTCTATGACAGGAAGGGTTCTATCTGCTCTAATATCAATCGTCTTATATACTTTATGCTGAGAATTTGTGATTTTTAAAAGGAAACTTGAAATAGTCCTATTATTCAACATGATTTATATTTATATCCTTCCCAGGACAGAACACACCCAAGCTCACCTTTCAAAAAAAAAAAAAAAAAAAAAAAAATGCACTTGAGCATTTTAATTGTTTATTCTTCCTGATAACAGTTAAACTAAAGTTGTACTAATGGATGTTTTCCATTTTTGTTTCTATGGTTTTTTTAATTACAAAATAATGGAGAAGTATTCAAGGATAATGCATTTACTTTTTTGAGATGGAATCTCACTCTGTTGCTGGGCTGGAATGTAGTAGCACAATCTCGGCTCGCCACTTCTGCCTCCCGGGTTCAAACAATTCTCCTGCCCAGCTTCCTGAGTAGCTGGGACTATAGGCGCCCACAACCATGCCCAGCTAATTTTTCTATTTTTAGTAGAGATGGGGTTTCACCATGTTGTCCAGGATGGTCTCAATCTCTTGACCTTGTGATCTACCTGCCTCAGCCTTCCAAAGTGCTGGGATTACAGGGGTGAGCCACCGCACCCAGCCTGCATTTACTTTTGAAAATCAATGTAATTGATATCTTTTGGTCAGGGGTTAAGGAAAAGATTATTTTGTTCTGAGTTTGGTTTCTGCATGAGAATGAATGTCTTGAGGTTTTGTCCTCTGCGTTGGAGGCCAGGGTCTTAGGCAGTTCCTCATTTAAGCCCTGCCTCAAATGAAAGCATTGTTAACATATGCTTTTGAACAACTCCTTCTCAAATTTAATCCATTATTTTGGGGACTTTCCCTGCTAAAACATTAGGAGGTTCTCTATTTTCCATGAGAAATGTGGCCTTTCCAGAAGAGGTTCATATACAGCATTAATTAAATTTTATATTCACTATATTCATTTAATGATTTCATTAAACATGAGGTCTATGATCAGATTTATTTATATGGCCATCATTGGAAGTACTGAAGGTTGTAAAGTCAGGTTTACTTTTCCCTTATAAGTTCCTTTTTTAATTGAATTATAGTATGCATACAGAAAAGTATACCTATGTATACAGCTTGATGAATTTTCTTACAGTAAATACAAGCATGTAACAGCTATCAGGTCAAAGTATGAAACATTAAGCACCTCAGAAGATTCCTTTATGCATTTTATTGACATATTCCTTCCAAATTTAACCAAACTCTTGAATTTTAAACCCACAGAAACATTTTGCCTGTTTTTGAAGCTTAATTGAAAGAAATCATAGCAGGTATACTTTTGTCTTATTTCACTCACATATCTTTTAGTAAATTCTTTCAACTTGTGTTATTTGTAGCTATGATTTGGTCATTTTCACTGTTTTGTAATATTCCATCACAAGAATATATCATAGTCATTGCCAGTTTTGGCTATTGCAAATAAAGCTGCTATGAACATTCTCATATATGCCTATTTTAGGCAAACATGGAAATGTATTTCTGTAACTTGTGTCTACAACAGAATTGCTGGGTGGTAAGAAATAGGTATTTTCACATTTATCAGGTTATGCCAAACTGTTTAATAGCTGTCCGAATCATATTTCCACCAGTTAGTTGTGAGATTTCCAGTTGATCCATGTCCTCATCAACACTTGGCATTAGTAGTCTATTATCAGTCATTTTGGTAATTTTGTATTGGTATCTCATTGCAGATTTTTTTCCCCAGTTACTACTGAGTTTAAGTATTTTAAAAATATTATTCTTCAATTTGTCAACACCCTTATTGTGTTCCTGTTTATTATCTCAGTCTATAAAACTTAAAATTCGATATAGTAAAATCCATTTGTTGCACAGAACACTGCTGTAAAACAATTTGCTGGGCACGGTGGCTCACACCTGTAATCCAAGTACTTTGGAAGGCTGATGCAGGCAGATCACCTGAGGTCAGGAGTTACAGACCAGCCAGGCCAACATGGTGAAACCCCGTCTATATTGAAAATACAAAAATTAGCTGGGCATGGTGGCATGCACCTATCATCCCAAGCTATTAGGAAGCCTGTTTTTACACAAGACTGCGATATTCCATATTGTAAGTGTGTCAATTATTCCCTATGTATTTAACTCAATGTTAATCATACTTCAAATGAATGTGCATGGAAACTGAAAAGATTACAAAACAAATACAAAAATAGGAAGGGCAAATAATAACTAATGAAATCTTTAAGAATTAAGTGGCAGAACCTAGTTCACCAGATACTAGGATGTATTATAAAACTACATTATTCCGTATGACGTGGTATTTGTGTGTACGTACAGAAATACAACAATGGAAACAAATTGAACTGTAAAAACAGACTCACACATGTACTGATAAAATTATCTGACACACCTAGTCTTGTGAAGCAAAGGGGAAGCAACATTATTTTTAATAAATGGTGTTTTGTCAATTAGATTTCAAATGAAATAAAAACTGAGCCTTGATCTATTCCTCACACCATATTCAATAATCAATTTCAGAAAAAAACAAATCTAAAATCACATGGTAAAACAATAATGGTTCTATAGATAATAACCTAATATAGTATCATAATGACTTTGGGTAGGTAAATATTTCAATAGGATATAAAATTATAAAGTTTTAAAGAATTCACTATATCCAAGTGAAAAACTTGTTTTTATTAATATTTACCATTGAGTGAGCAAAAAGGTAATCCATAGAGAAGGAAAACACATTTGCAACTTATAAAACAAAGGGCTTACATCCGGAATATAGCAGTAACTCATAATTTAGATAAAGCCCAAGTTAATTTTTCTCTTTCTGAAACACGCTTTGGATTCAGATGTCAAATACTTGCCTATGCCACAGTCATATAAATTTCCTTCCATGGTTATCTGTTTTATTGCCAGGATTTTTCTGGTTCCCTTGGAGTAGGCAGATAGCTCAAAATGAGCAGGCAAGGGAACCCCCTGGGAAAAGAAGTCGTGGAGAGGCTGTCCGAGAGTCTGTGCTGCCTGCTGGCAGTCAGCCAAACAGACCATGACTGCACTGGCCACACTGATTATGTTTGGTCTTGTGGTTGGCCTCTTCTAGTCCCAAAGGGGATTTAGCAGGCCCTTGCCAGAGATAACCACTCTACAGATTTTCCCCACAGACAAGCATGCACACGCTCCTCCAAAAACTGGCCCTCAAGTATTCTTTTGCTCATTATAATAGTAAACACACACACACACACAATCATCCCTGGGTGGAGATTGTAGACGCCAATGGGACATGGTATGTGTACTAGCATGTACAACCAAAGAACATGTGTGCCCAAAAATGCTCCCAAAACATGCTTCCAAGTAACACCCCCACACCTACCCTTTCATGATTTATCATCTAACATTCTCAAAGAAAGCTCCCCAGCACTAGCTGCTGGCTGGCTCATTGTTCCTTTGTGTTCATATGCACTCAATGTTTAGCTACCACGTACAATTGAGAATACTTGGTATGTGGTTTTCTGTTTCTGTGTTAGTTCACTTGGGATAATGACCTCCAGCTTCATCCCTGTTGCTGCAAAAGACGTGATTTAATTCTTGTCTGTGACTGCATATCATTGTATTCCATGCTATATATGTACCACATTCTTTTTTTTTTCCTCCTTCTTTGAGAGGGTATCTCATTCTGTCTCCCAGAACTGGAGTGCAGTGGTGCCATCTCGGCTCACTGTAACCTCCACCTCCTGGGTTCAAGTGATTCTCCTACCTCAGCCTCCAGAGTAGCTGGGATTACAGGCATATACCACCACACCCAGCTTATTTTCGTATTTTTAGTACAGAGGGGATTTTGCCATGGTGGCCAGGCTGCTCTCAAACTCCTGACCTCAGGTGATCTGCCCCGCCTCGGCCTCCCACAGTGCTGGGATTACAGGTGTGAGCCGCCACCCCCAGCCTGTGCCACATTTTCTTTTTCCAGGATTGACTTTTATAGGAGATTCAAAAGTTTTTTTAATGACATTTTCTTGGTGGCAACAGTCCAGCTACAATCAAATAAATTAAATCTAATAATTCTATGTTCTGCTCTTTTCTTCACTGTTACATTTTGAAATGGAGTATGCTATTCTGATATTTCAGACATATTCTTTGTGTAACTTTAATAATTTTCATAATGTAGATGACACTGATATTTCCAAACGGTCTGACTAATGAGAAAAAACAGTTCCTAGATTATTTTATTCTGCCTGCAAAGTAAAAAATCTGTAATTTCTTCAGAAGGCAGTCAAACATCTCTGTAAAATAACTTTCATACGTTAAAGGTGACAATGACCCTGAATTCATAAAATCAGCCAATTAATTGCTGCAAAGTTTCCTTTTCCATCTCCTGTGTAATGTCATCTCCCTGCCAGATAAGCTGAGCAATATTTTGTGGAGTACATGTTATTATTACTCTATCCCTGCTTATGGTTATTTTAAGAGTAAGTAATCAATGTAGTTGAATTTATCTTTGAAAGAAAGGGGTGATGGAATTAGGAAGCTACTACAAGTGCCTGGTAAACGTATTGGTCAATTACAAATATTTTAGGATGTTAAGAAAGGAGGACTGTCTCCAATGCCATGATAGAGGGAAGGAATTGCCAAGTTATTCAGAGATTAGACCTCCTCTGACCTGCCTGCTTGGTTTAGCTGTGATTGTTGACCCCCCCCCCCCTTTTTTTTTTTGAGACAGAGTCTCGTTCTGTCGCCAGGCTGGAGTGCAGTGGCGCAACCTCGGCTCACTGCAACCTCTGCCTCCCGGGTTCCAGCAATTCTCCTGCATCAGTCTCTCGAGCAGCTGGGATTACAGGTGTGCACCACCATGCCCAGCTAATTTTTGTATCTTTAGTAGAGACGTGGTTTCACCATGTTGGCCAAGACAGTTTTTATCTCTTGACCTCATGATCTACCCACCTCAGCCTCCCAAATAGCTGACATTACAGGAGTGAGCCGCCGCGCCCAGCCAATTGTTTATTTCTTCTAATACAAGACATGTATTTTAGTCCAGTTGAATCTAAACCAAATGTAATAGAAAACAAATGTGCCATTCTTATCCAGAGTAAAGATAGTGATGTTTCTGTGTAATGTATATGCTTAGAGGTGGTGTTAGTGTTGGCTTAAACAAACGCCATCATGAGATTTGAACACACTTAGCACATATAAAATTTTTGGTATAGTAAAATCCATTTGTTACACAGAACACTGCTATAAGAAACTGAGGTCACCAGGCTTGGTGGCTCACACCTGTAATCCCAGCACTTTGGGAGGCTCAGGCAGGCAGATCACCTGAGGTCAGGAGTTCCAGACCAGCTGGGCCAACATGGTAAAAACCTGTCTCTACTAAAAATACAAAAATTAGCTGGGCATGGTAGTATGTGCTTCTAATGCCAACTACTAGGAAGGCTGAGGCAGGAGAATTGCTTGAACCCGGGAGGTGGAGGTTGCAGTGAGCCAAGATCACACCACTGGCACCCCAGCCTGGGAGGCAGAGGGAGACTCCAACTCATTAAGAAAAGAAACTGAGTTCACTGCAGGACTCTGTCCACCAAACAGCTGCATGAAGTAAAATCTGAAAACAACAGGGAGCAGCCTATCAGATCTGGTCAGTGCCTTTCCCTTTCCTTTGTGGCAGCATGCATTTGCTTCCTGAATCATATTACCCACAGACAGACGTAAACGAATTACATGTGCTCTCCATACGAACTGGTCTGATTTACAAGAGAATTTGAGATAGTTTCTCTGCATTTGAGGCCAAAGCCCTCACTCAAACATGAAGCATGCTGTTTCACAGCATCCAGACCTTGTCCAGGGCACTACTTACATTATTGTTCTGCAGAACCCGCAGTGCCTTGTTGACATTGTTCAGGGCATGAACTCTTGTGGATCCTTTTTCTTTTGGCTGAAAACAAAATGAAAGAGTGTTCACTGACCAGCAGAGAGACCGACAATCTACCAGAAATGAAACGATCTATGAATTTCACTGTTAACTTTGAGTATTTTAAATGATCACCGGCTGTGGGGTGTTAATATAATGAATCTAAATACTTTGGGTGAATTGTCCTTGGCCTGGTACATTTTTTTTAGCATAAACGAACCACTGTCTAAGAATGGCAACACTTTTTTCTTTACAAAGGCTATTCTGGGATGATTGTTCCTTCATTCTATAGCTCAGTTGGGGATTATTGCATGACCACCAATGAGAGAAATATCGGCAAGTATAAAATCATTCGCTAGGAAGACAGAAAAGCAAGTTAATTCCCAAGCTTTTAAGGAAAATTTAAAGATCTGACTCTAGCAAAATAACATAATGCCAAATGGGGTTAAATGAAAGCTTTTCTGTGAAGAGATTACCTTAATTGTCTTTGTCACTGAAGCTGAAAACCTCAATCATCTTTGGTTCCCCATTTTAATCTCAATCCAAAAATTTGTATCTTGTCCTATAATTTTTCAACTAACATCTGCATAGTTCTCTGCAATATACAAATTAACTCATTTGTTCAGTTGTAGAGTTTTAGAAATTCAACCACAATGGTGCCTGTTGTATTTACTTCTTTTACTTTCATTTCTTTTACCTTACTACATTGCCCTTATTAGCTACTGCCCAGAAAACATAACTTCCTTCCCTTCTCTACTCACTCACCGTTTCTTTCTTTATCCATCCTGCATATCTTCAACACTGACGTTCCTGAAGTAACCCCACTGGCAATGCAAACCACTTGCAAAGTTCTCATCTCAACTGTTAGGTGACTATAGTCAACAGTTAAGGGCAAGAACTACAAAGCTGACTACCTGGGTTCAATTTTCATCTCTGCCATTTCTGTGCTGTGTGACCTGGGTAAAAAATTTTAATCTCCCTGTACACCAGTTTTCTCATCTGTTAAAAATGGACTTAATAAAAATAGTAGCCACAGACATACACAAATTACAGCATGTGCTCTCAGTAAGAACTGCTCTGATTTACATGAGAATTTGAGATAGTTGCTCTGCATTTGGGATCAAAGCCCTTACTCAAACATGGAGCATGCTATCTCACAGCATCCAGACCTTATCCGGGGCAATACTGACTTAATTGTTCATATAGCTGAAACCATTGTACATATGGTTTCTGGGAGAATTCAGTGTGTTCATATTCATAAAGCACTTAGATTGGTACTTGTCACATAGTTGGTACAACATAATTATTGACCTCATAGTATGTGCCAAGTACTTTCAATGCACTACCTTTAATCCCCACCTTGCAAGGCAGAGAGTTTCATCCCCAGTGTAGACAAGTGAACCTCAAGTTAAAAGGTCTAATATATTGACTGCCACGTAACTAATAATTCATGGAGCCAGGACGCAAACTCTTTTCTGTGTCTGTACAACTCTACTCTTGCAAAACTTATTTCCTTCTTCTCCACCTTGTGCATGCATCAAACAAATAATCTCTATTTCTTTTTTTGCATTTTACGCCTATACTTTCCAGCAATGCTCCCATCTTTCTTGAGCAGTTCCTCACCCTAGAACTCCTTATCATTTGCATTGCCTGCTTAACAACCCAAATTAAGCTAAAGCCATCTTACTCTCCAAAGTGACTTGCCAGATATTCTTTATAACACGGTATTGACATCTGATTCCTTTGACTTCACGAAACATTAAGGCTAACTTTATGAACCAGAATCTCCCTTTTCACCTCCTAGAAAATTTTCCTCCAAGAACATCTGAATGATGTACATTTACGTTCTGATATTTTTCCCATTTTCCACCAAAAAGAGGAAGAAAACCAGGCTGTAGAAAGACTTTAAATGAAAAATTTTTTAAAGCAGCAGCTGGACGCTGTGGCTTCCACCTGTAATCCCAGCACTTTGGGAGGCTGAGACAGGTGTATCACTTGAGGTCAGAAGTTTGACACCAGCCTGACCAACATGGTAAAACCCCTTCTCTACTAAAAATGCAAAATTTAGCCAGGCATGTTGGAGCATGCCTGTAGTCCCCGCTACTCAGGAGGCCAAGAATGGACAATTGCTTGAACCCAGGAGGCAGAGGTTGCAGTGAGCCAAGATCATGTCATGTCACTGCACTCCAGCCTGGGTGACAGAATAAGACTCTGTCAAAAAAAAAGATAAAAGCAGCAAATAACCAGGCTTCTTGTGTATCTACAGATTCATGGCATACAAGTTTAATGGTAAATTTAGGACTTTAAAGTTTTGAAAATAATTACTCACATCAATCCTTTGCCCAATACTTAGACAAAAGCCATATATTTCCTTTTAGTCAGTTGCAGAATTACAGTCATAAGATTTAGCAACATTTTCCTTTGTATCATACTCAGACATTAAATGTACACATATGTGCGTATGTATTAGAACCAAAGATACTCTACTCTTTTGAAAAGCTGCAGTTTCTTATCCTAAAGTGGGAACCTAAAATCTGCACCTATTAGAGTCTCCTTGGGGAGTATTTCTTATTTTATGATTGTAAGGCAAGTACCTTCCTTTTAGCCCTGGGGATGTCCTGAGCCAATAATCCAAATGCAGATGCTTCCGAGTAGAATACTAAAATTTCTGTTCAATAATATACACGACTCCCATTAGGAGAAGACCTATCTGCAGAAACTATTAGAATTCAAGACTAAGTATAGGGAACTGGAGTTCTGGGATTGGGAGCATTCATTAGAGAGGCGATTCTGCTTTATGGAAAAGGCGAAATCAGACCAGGGCTGACAGACCAGCGATTAAGACAAACAATAGATTACGGATTCTGTTAGTAGCAGTATTGGAAATTATGTCATCTATACTGGCATGTGTAAATATTTGGTGATTTTTCCCCACCACTAGCTTACCCCATAATGGCCAATCCCATGGATATTTTGCTATTTTTTCTTTAGTGCTATTACTAATTAGATTCATTTTGTCTTAGCATCTATGTATATATGTGTATATAAATGAAAAACTCAAGTGCTTTTTAATTTTTTTAATTTTGCTGAAATTAGTAATTGTTTCTTCATGTCAGATGGGTAATGTGCCAACATTATAAGTTTTGAGGGAAGCATATCTCACACATGAGTATAAACACCCAATCATCATGCTTATGAATTACAAAAGGGTTAAAAAAAAAACATTTAAAATAATGAATTTCATATCCTAACAAAATTGCTTTCAGTGATGGACAGGTTGCCTCAGTCAAGAAAATGACCAAAGGCAGGGTGTGGTGGCTCACGCCTGTAATCCCAGCACTGCAGGAGGCCGAGGCAGGAGGATCACGAGGTCAAGAGATCGAGACCATCCTGGCCAACATGGTAAAACCCTGTCTCTGCTACAAAAATACAAAAATTAGCTGGGCATGGTGGTATGCACCTGTAGTTCCAGCTACTGGGGAGGCTGAGGCAGGAGAATTGCTTGAACTTGGGAGGTGGAGGTTGCAGTGAGCCAAGATTGTGCCACTGCACTCCATCCTGGTGCCTGGTGACCGAGCGAGACAATAAAAAGAAAGAAAGAAAGAAAGAAAAAAAGAAAGAAAAAGAAAGAAAGAAAGAAAGAAAGAAAGAAAGAAAGAAAGAAAGAAAGGAAAAGAAAATACAATGACCAAAGAGAATTGCAGCACGAGAAGCGATTATGCAGATACCCGGAAGTGAAGAGACCAAAAGCCTTGTACAGAGGGCCAAGACAGGTTAAGGAAGCCACAATCTTTCAAAGATTATTTCATCAACATTTCAAAGTCACTGGAGTATCTGTATTTGGTAACTGAAAATAGGACTTACCCCAGAATACAGAAGTAACAAGATACATAGGGACACACTGATATATATATGTGTGTATATAGATATATGTATATATCTATATACACACATACATATACACATATATATACACATACACATATATATACATATATACGTATGCACGTGTACACATACACATGTACACACACGAGTACATGTATACATATATACATATATAACTTGTTCATATAGGAGATGAATGATTATATCTCTAACCAGTAAAAAGACTAAGGTTACATGATGACCTTAAATTGCCTCAAAGAAAACAGTTCAGCTATAAGGCAATAGCACTGATTTTTTTTCCCTTGACTACAGTTATTTCACTATGTCATCAAGTTGTTCTTATATCGGTACAAGTTCAGACTTCTTGAAAACATATCAGTTCTGGTTTAATATATAAACTAAATATATAAGCTTTAATTTAATATTAATATCACATAGCTGAAGATATAAAATGAAAGTTATGTCTCTTCTCTATAGGACTTCAGAATTTGAGGAGAGATGTCATAGTCATATATACACTAAAAACGAAACAGTAAAGACAAAAATGGGCATTTTGTAGAATTTAAGAGGGAAAAATTAGCATAAGTCATTTGGGAAAGGCTTTACTGAGGAGAAATCAAGGCTTCTGGCAAACTGTTGGGGTAGACAAGTACAGAAAGAAATACAGGCAAGTAAAACAATACAGGCCAAAAAATCAGATAATCTGGCAGTACATAATGAGAAAAAAGTGGCTTAGCATAAGAGTTATAGGAGGCAGGTTGGGGGAGATAATATTTTTCTTTAACTTCAACTTTGAATGACAACTCGCGTTTGTATAACATGATAAAATCTGTGTGTTGGTATTCATGTGCTGGGGAGTTCTAATGAAAGGCAAAGAGAAGAGGTTAAGGCCATAATTTAGCAGAGTTTATTTGATAGGTAGGAACAGCATGATTGTAGACTGGGGGCTTAAGGTCTACTTTTTAGAATAATAGCAATCTAACAAGATTATTTTAGTCAGGGAATTTCAATTTGCATTCTTCTCCCCATAAGATCTTGATCAACATGAAATTAATTGACCAGTAATCATGTGTAACAATCATCTGTCTCACAGGAATGCCGTGAAGTTAGACCAGATAATAGATCAAGAGTAAGTTACATTTTCATCACATATGCTATTTACATATTACACTAAAAAGCCTATATTTTATTATGGTATCCCACATTTTTGATTTATAAACTAATACAGGCTCATTGTAAAGTAACTTCAAAATACACAAAAGTATAAAGATAATTTTTAAAGTCATTATGTATAAAAGCCTTCATTAAGACATTTGATAAGAAACCAATTAGTAAAACTGAGTAATATCTATTGGTATCAATTATATTACTGAAATTTACCTTATATTTCTATAGACTATGCCAAATGAAAATCATATGAGTTTGCTTTACTCAGAAATATGTATTGCTAGTTAAATCAGTACTCAGTAAATTAGTTAATTTTATTAGATCTCATAAAGTTATGTTCATTTCTGGTCTAAAATTCTACTAAGTTTAACGTTAACTTTAAAAAAAAAATAAGTAACGTACCAGTTTTTGCCCTGTCAGGCCTTCGAGGAGGTCTAGGAGGCGTCTCCCATCCTGTAGGTCACTAAAGAGGTTCTCTATATGCTGCTTCCCAAACTGAAATACAAAATATACTCAATGTAATGAAGCACACTTCCAATGATATATTTCCATGATTATGCCTTTTGGAAACTAAAGCTATATTTAAGGATAATTAATGTGCATAATTATTAATCTGCCAAAGATGATGGGTGAAAAAAGTTCAAATGACAAAAACAAAACAAAATTTGATCATAGGTCGACTCTATTTGAATTATTTTGAATACCAGGGGTTGGAGATTTCTAGCCTAAGTGATCTAATTAACTCACTTAAATGAATGTAGATTCTACGAAGGAGACAAAAAAAATATAGGAATGATCAGGCAGTTAGGGGTAAAGGGAGAAGTAAATATACAAAGCAGCAAAGACCACACAGTCTTCCCCAGGGGGGTACATAAAGCTTATCCATTCTTAAAGTATGCAGTCATAGAGTGTTCGACATCCTCATCACTCAGAATGTGCTTGCTGTGTATACGTATTTTGCATGCTGATTCAGAATGACCTAGTCTCACACTGCATAACTCAAACTTGAGGAGTATCTGGTTTAATCAGGTTTGGAACAAGCCTGTGAGAGCTTTTCATATCTTTTACTCAGTTCTTTGCTCAGGAATTATACCAAGGAGAAATAATAGTGAATAAATAATATTTAACATCTTCGAAGTAAATGTATAATATTTAACATCTTCGAAGTAAATGCTCACAAGAGACACTGTTGTATAAGTGAATTTCATGACTGTAGCCACATTTCTGTGAGATTAGCAATAACATACTTATCTTACATATGTGATACTGAGAGGTTAAGAACGTGGCTCTTTGTCATGAAGCTGGAATGGGTTAAAGCCAAAATTGTGGCTCCGATCTGTCTAACTCTTGGTTCTTTTTCTTTCAATCTTATGTCACCTCCTGGTACTTTTATGTGGGTTACCCCCCATATAGGTACTGAGGAAGGAGAGTTAAGCAGGATCCTGGCACAATTAGGGCCTGAAGGATATCTCAGTTTATAGCGTTACTACTCAGTTATTTCCCTTTATATAATCCTTTATATATATAATCATATATAAGTTCATAGAATGAGTGCCTAAAGAATATCTTACCACTCAGTTATTTATTTATATATATATATATAACTATATCTTAGTTCATAATCAAAGGAATGCCTGGAGTAGACACAGTACAGAGCATGAATTAAGTAATAAGCAGCTTATAGTCGGAGGAATGTCTGGAGCAGACACAGTGCAGAGCATGATTTAAGGGAAAGACACTTATACCAGGACAAGAACCCATGGCCCAGGCGGCAGCGTTCAGTATTGTAAAGATACCCGCTGTATGGCAAGCTTGGGGCAAGAGTCACTCCTCCTGATAAAGGAGTTGCAGGACCTTGCTCCAGTTCTTGTGGAAGGCTGCCCTCAGACCGGCAATCCCTCAAGCATCCGAGGGCTCAAAACCCCTCTAGATAATCCCACCTTGGTGACTGAACTTTATCAGCTCTTGCTACCGTGCTGCCCCAAAAACATCTTTCTATAGAAATAATTGGAAGCTGCCAGCAGGTGGCGGTAACCCTGACAGCTCTGTCACAGCTGTGTGACTTAAAGCATCCTCCTATAAAACTTCTTAGAAGTAGCATTCCCATAGAGGTATTGCACACTGCACCCTCTTCACTGCGCACGGCCCACCTCCATGCCTCGGTGACCTAATGGGGGTGGACCCCTTACTGCACACAGCCCACTTCCTTGCCTCGATCACTTAATGGGAAGAGACCCCTCGCTGCACTGTCCACCTTCTAGGATAGATGACCTAATGTGGGTGGAACCCTTGTTTTATTGCTCACAACCCTATCACTATCCTTAAAGATGACTTCACTCACTGCCCTGCCCCCTAACATATACACAATAAATACAGACACTTCTAGACATTCAGGGCCTTGCCTGTCTTCACTTATAGGTGACGCGGCTCCCCTAAGCCCAGCTGCGTTTTTCTTGTACTTCTGTGTCCTGTCTCTATTTCTCGGATCCTGTGCCTCAGCGCAGCATAAGGGACACCCCATGACCCTGTCGGGCCCTTAGCCCTACACTTTTATAACCTACTATTTGATTATCTTTCAAATAGTTATCTTTCTTTTATTATATTTCACCAAATCCTTTTATGATTAGAACACTACAATCCCATCATATGAGATAACTCCCAGCTTTTTCATCACCTAAGTTATCTAGAAATCCCTCATTTAATCAGTCACAGGCGTGTACTGAACATGAACAAACATGAGCTAGGTACTGAATCATATACTAGTAAATCAAATAGACATAGGTCCAGACCCTACAGAACTTAGAGTCCAACAAAGAAAATATTCCAAAAAGGTAATATGACATAGAAGCATTAAAAAGGACTAAGGAACATATAACAGTGGCAACTCTGGTTTTGCAGCATTAGTAGCCAGGCATATTCACCAAAAGTCTTGGGTAAGACTCAGAGCCGTGCTGTCTTTGGGTGTGAACCAGTACATTCCCAAGTGTGGTGGCCATGGGGATATACTCCTTGCACTTTTGGAAAGGAGAGACAACAACATGGACTTTGTCTTGCAGCTTGAGTACTAGCTCAACCAGTTAGAGAGATCATCAAGCAAGCTCCTGGGGTCCCTGATTGTAGGCCTTGGCTCCTAGATGGCATTTCTGGGCTCACCTGGGGCCTGAGGAGAACCCACAGCACTGAAGGGAGAGACCCAGGCCTGGCACCATTGACTGCTACTTAACTAAAAAGCTCTCGGGCAGGCCTTGAGTGAGCATCACTGGGGTAGCCAGGCCGTACTCACCACGAGCCTGAGGCAGTGGTAGCCACAGGACAAGATTCCTCTGCTTATGTAAAGGGCAAGAAAGGGTGGGACCAACTTTGTATTGTGGCTTGGGTGCCAGCTCTGCCACAATAGAACAGAGCACCAAGTAGATTCATAAAGATGCAACTTCAGGCCTTGACTCCTAGATGGGATTTCTAGACCTGCCTTGGGCCTCAAGGGCACTTATTGCTCTGAAGGGAAGGACATAAGCCTTGGTGGATTTGCCACCTGCTGACTGAAGTTCTTAGACATTAACTAAACATCATCTTTAGCCAGGCAGTGGTTGCCGTGGGCCTTGGGTGAGACAGTGCTATGCTGGCTTCAGGTTTGACACAGCCTAGTGGCAATGGTGGTGGTAACAGGAGTGTTTCTGTCATCTGTCCCTCTAGCTCCAGGCAGCTCACCATGGAGACATACTCCTGTGGAGGTGCAGGGCGATAAGAGAGTAAGGGAAGAGAACAAGTATCATCTATAAAATTCTCTTGGATCTTATCCAAGACCACCAAGGTTGGACCTCTATGAGTCTGCAAGGGTCAAAGTATTACTTGGCTTGGGGTGCCCCCTAATATAGATATGGCTGTAGTACCCAAAGTCTAAAGCCTTCACAAGAAGGATAGGTACAAATGAGAACAGATTGCGAATACTGCAGTAAATACACAACTCTTTATACACACACTTACCCACATAAAGACAAACATCCACTATTATCAAGACCATCCCGGAAAACATGATCTCAACTAGTGAGATAAAAAAAGGCAACAGTGACCCATCCTGCACTGACAGAAATGTAACCTTTCAGACACAACTCCAATTATCTGTTTTGAGGAAGCTCACCAAAATCCAAGAAGAAATTCAGAATCCTATCAGATACATTTAATGAATAGATTAAAGTAACTTTTTTTAAAAAAATCAGGCAGAAATTCTGGCACTGAAAAACTGACATGTCGAAGAATGTATTACGGTCTCAACAGCAGAATTAAGCAGAAGAAAAGTTTAGTGAGCTTGAAGACAGGCTAATTGAAAGTACAGGCAGAGGAGACTGAATACAAAAAAAAAAAAAGCACACCCACAAAATCTACAAAGTAGCTTCTGAAGGGCAAATCTAAGTGTTATAGGCCTTAAATGGGAGGGATAAAGAGATCAGAGGAGAAAGTTTATTCAAAGAGATAATAAAAGAACTTTTCAAAGCTAAGATAAGATATCAATATTCAAAAACAAGAGATTATAGACCACTCAAAGAAGACAACATCAAGGCATTTAGTAATCAAACTCTTAAAAGTCAAGGATAAAGAAAGGATCCTAGAAGTAGCAAGAGAAAAGAAACATTCCAAGAAGCTCCAGAACAACTAGTAAAACTGACTTCTCAGCAGAACACCAATAGGCCAGGAGTGCGTCATGCCATATTTAAAGTGCTGAAGGAAAAATACCCTTTATCCTAGGATAGTACATCCAGTGAAAATGTCCTATCAACAAGATAAAGACCTTCCCAGAAAGACATAAGCTACGGGGTTTCATCAATAGCAGACCTGTTCTACAAGAAATGCTAAAGGGAATTTATCAATTGGAAAGAAGAGGACCTTAACTAGACGGAAAAGAAATCATCTGAACATGTACCCCAGAACTTAAAGTATAATAAATAAAATTTTTAAAAATAAAAAAATAACGAAACAAAAAAAAGAAATCATCTGAAGGCACAAAACTCAGTAATTACAAAACTATTATATACTGTAATTGGGGTATATAAACTACTCACATCTTGAATAAAAAGACTAAAAAAAGAGCCTTTTAGTTCCTCAGCCTAAAACAGCTAATAACTTTTTAAGACATCAACAGTATAATGATATAAAGAGAAAAACAAAAAGATTAAAAGAGGGACAAAGGTAAAGTATAGAATTTTTAATTAGTTTTCTCTTTGCTTTCTTGTTTGTTTATGCAACCAGTGTCAAGTTGTCATCAGAAATAATGGGTTATAGTGTTTGTAAACCTCATGGTAGCCTCAAATAAGAAAATATACTCAGATACACAAAATATAAAAAGAAATAAAGACATGCCACCAGAGAAAAATCACCTTCACTAAAAGGAAGATAGGATTGAAGAGAAAACCAGAAGACAACACAATGGTAGGAACAAGTTCTTCTTTATGCTAATAAAACTGCATGTAAATGAAATAAACTCTCCAATCAAAAGACACAGTGATAGAATGGTTTGAAAACAAAAAATAAGACTCAGTCTTTTGCCTACAAGAAACACTTCAGCTACAAAGCCACACACAGACTGAAAATTAAAGGATGTAAAAAGATATCCCATGTCAGTAGAAACAAACAACAACAAAAACAAACAAAAACAAAAACAAAAAAAAAAAACAAACAGGAGTAGCTATTCTTATATCAGACAAAATATATTTCGAGACAGAAACTACAAAAAGAGACAAAGATCAACATATAATAAAGGTATCGATTCAGTAATAAGATATACCAATTATAAATATGTATGTACCCACCAATGGAACACCCAGATATATAAAGCAACATTATTAGACCTTAAGAGAGCTGGAAACATCAATACCTACTTTCAGAATTGGACATGTCAGACAAAAAAAGTCTACAAGCAAACACTGAACTTATTCTGTACTACAGGCCAGAGGGATGTGATAAATATTTACTGAACATTTCAACCAACAGCTGCCGAGTGTACATTCCTCTCCTCAGCTCATGGAGGATTCTCAAGAATGGGCCATATGTTAAGCCACAAAACAAGCCTTAAATGCACAAGAAAAAGGAAAATATGAAGCATCTTATCTGACCACAGTTGAATGGATTGAGAAATCAGTAATGAGGAATTTTGGAAACTATATAAAAACACAAGGGAATTAATCTATGTTCTCCTGAATGACCAGTGGGTCAATGAAGAAATTCCTAACAAAATTATAAAATATCTTGAATCAAATGAAAAGGAAAACAACATACCAAAACTTATGGGATACAGATAAATCAGTACTAAGAAACTTTACAGCAATAAGCACCTACATCAAAGAGAGAAACAATATACCTTAAAGAACTAGAAAAGCAAACCAAACTCACAATTAGGTAGAGCCGTGAAGAAATCCAAAAGCTGAACAGACCAATAACCAGTAATGAGATCAAAGATGTATGTGACAAGTCTCCCAACAAAGCAAAGCATGAGACCTGATGGCTTCGCTGATGAAATTTACCAAACATTTAAACGCTTAATACTCAAACTATTATGAAAGACAGAAGAAGAATTACTTCTAAACTCTATGAGGCCCGTATTACCCCAGCATGAAAACCAGACACAACATCCAGAAAACAAAACTGGATCTCTGACGAACACTGCCATCTCTCTCTCTCTGTCTCTCTCTCTCACGAACACTGCTCTCTCTCTCTCTCTCTCTCTCTCTCTCTGACGAACACTGCTATCTCTCTCTGATGAACACTGCTATCTCTCTCTCTCTCTCTCTCGAACACTGCTATCTCTCTCTCTCTCTGACGAACACTGCTATCTCTCTCATGAACACTGCTCTCTGTCTCTCTCTGACGAACACTGCTATCTCTCTCCCTGTCTCTCTGACGAACACTGCTATCTCTCTCATGAACACTGCTATCTCTCTCTCTGTCTGTCTCTGACGAACACTGCTATCTCTCTCATGAACACTGCTATCTCTGTCTCTCTCTGACGAACACTGCTATCTCTCTCTCACGAACACTGCTATCTCTCTCTCTCTCTCACGAACACTGCTATCTCTGTCTCTCTCTGACGAACACTGCCATCTCTCTGTCTCTCTCACGAACACTGCCATCTCTCTGATGAACACTGCTCTCTCTCTCTCTCTCTCTCTCTCTCTCTCTCACCAACACTGCTATCTCTCTCTCTCTCTCTCTCTCTCACCAACACTGCTATCTCTCTCTCTCTCACCAACACTGCTATCTCTCTCTCTCTCACCAACACTGCTATCTCTCTCTCTCACCAACACTGCTATCTCTCTCTCTCACCAACACTGCTATCTCTCTCTCTCACCAACACTGCCATCTCTCTCTCCGACGAACACTATCTCTCTCTCTGAGGAACACACACACACTCTCTCTCTCTCTCTCTCACGGACACTGCTCTCTCTCTCTCTCTCTCTCTCTCTTTCTCTCTCTCTGATGCACACTGCTATCTCTCTGACGAACACTGACACAGATAACTTCAATAAAATACTAGCAAACCAAATTCAACAAAACATTTAAAAGGTCATTCATCATGACCAAGTGGGATTTATCCTAGGGATGCCAGGATGGTTCAACATAGGCAAGAAATCAATGCGATACATCATACCAACAGAATAAAGGACAAAAACCATATGATCATTTCAATAGATGCTGAAAACGTGTTTGACAAAAATTCAACATCCCTTCATGATAAAAACCCTCAAAACTGGGTATAGAAGGAGCACACCCTAACATAGTAAAAGCCACATGAGAAACCTACAGCTAACTTCATACTGAATGGGGAAAAACTGCAAGACATTCCTCTAAGAGCTGGAACAAGACAAGGATGCCCACTTTCACCACTGTGGTTCAACATATTACTGGAAGTCCTAGCTAGATCAAATAAAGAAAGGGCATCCAGATTAGAAAGGAAGAATCAAATGATCTTTGTTTGCAGATGATATGATCTTCTATTTTGGAAAATTTAAAGACTCAACCAAAAAACTCTTAAAAATTGATAAACAACTTCAGGAAAGTTGCAGGCTAAAACATCAACATACCAAGATAAGTAGCATATGCCAAAATGAACAATATGATGAAGAAAGTAAGGTATTCCAATTTATAATAGCTACCAATAAAATACCTAGGAATAAATGTATCCAAAAAAGTAAAAGATGTCTACAACGAAAACTTCAAAACATTGATACAACAAATTGAAGAGGACACAAACATGGAAACATACTCCATGCTTATGGATTGAGAAAAATCAGTATTGTTACAATGTCCATACTACCCAATACGGTCTACAGATTCAATGCAATTCCTATTAAAATCAATGGCGTTCTTCACAGAAATAAGTAATCCTAAAATTTATATGGAACCGAAAAAGACCCAGAATACCCAAAGCTATCCTAAGCAAAAAGAACAAAACTAAGAATCACATTACCTGACTTCAAATTATACTACAGAGCTATACTCATCAAAAAGTCATGCTAATGGCAGAAAAACAGACATATAGACCAATGGAACAGAACAGAGAGCCCATTAACAACTCCATAGACCTAAAGTGAACTCATTTTTAACAAGGTTCCAAGAACGTACACTGAAGAAAATATCATCTCGTCAATAAATTGTGCTGAGAAAACTAGATATGGACATGCAAGAGAATGAAGTTAGACCCCTGTCTCTCGTCATATACAAAAATATCAAATTAAAGTGGAACAAAGATTTAGGTCTAAGGCCTCAAACTATGAAACCACTAGAATAATCATTGGAAAGAAATATCCGGGACACTGGTCTAGGCAAATGTTTCTTGATCAATATCCCACAGGCACGGGCAATCAAAGCAAATATGCACAAATGGGACATCAAGTTAAAAAGCTTCCGCACAGCAAGGGATATAATCAACAAAGTGAAGACGTAACAGAGTGGGAGAGAATACTGGCCGACTACCTGCCTGACAAGGAATAACCAAAATCTACAGGGGCCTCAAATAACGTTACAGGAAGAAAAAAAAAAAGTCTCAATTTTACAGACTTAGCTGAGAAAAGCATAGCTTTTAAACTTATCAAAAAATACATTGCAATGTGTCCGTTGTTGAACAAATATATAGTTAAGAGATATTTGTTTTTATAAATAAAAAAATCCAGAGAGAAAGGTAACGTCTGTCAGACCAGAAAGGATGCATGTGATAAAATGCTGTTTACTCAAAAACAGGAGCAGAGGCTGGAAAAGGCAAGACGGGTCTTGGAGTACAGAATACAACATGAACCCCAAGGCCATCACGAGTATATAGCATCCAAGACACAAGAACTACGTTTGAGTTTAGAAACAAGGCTAGGCAAAGGTCAACAAGGCAGACAATATTGTTTTGTTGGCCAAACTTAAATACACACACCCAGGTCTTTTATAAATTTTCTTTTAAAGCTGGAGTTAACCAAAATGAAGAGGGAGTAATGCATTATAGGTCAGGCAGGGGCTTCTATGTGCACTTAGCTGGGGCACTTAGAGACAGAAAGCAGTGAAGCGATGGACAAAGAGTTCCCACTATCATTTTCAAAACTCAGAGTCAATGATATATTAAAGAATCCCAATTGAAACCCAATTTCTATTAGTCATATTCACCATATTCTCTAATAGAGTGCTTCTCAGAATGTTCTACCAGAACATCCTACCTGAAAATAAAATGGAAGGCATTTACCCTGGAGTCTGGCAGTATAAATTACACAGTGCATGTAGGTTCAAAATGTCTTTGAAAGCATGTTTTAAGCTAAGCATTCCTTGAGATTTTGCCTTCTCTTCATATATGCTTGTTTTAATGCAGATGTAATTTTGAGCACTTTTGAGTAAAAATCCCCCCACTCCCATGGCCTAAAATGATTTTTCAGTGAAATGTGCTATATTTAGCCTGTAACTTCACAGAGCTTTTTGTGCTCAGTTTTATTCTCCCTGTAGTAGGAATATCCCAAGTAAAGTCAAACATAGTATTTCCCTTGGATGGTTCTCATTTTTCCTGGCTGTAACTTACTCATTCTATAGAATTATAGATACTATACCAAAAGTAAACAAGTTTCAGAAACAGCAATAGCTAACTTCTGCACTCAAATCTCTAATTCACTCACTAGCTGTGTTACCTTGGGCAAGTGAATTAGCCTGTCTGAAGCACAATTTACTCACTAGTGGAATGGGGATCAAATTATCATTCCAGAGCATTCCCGTGAGGTTTAACTGCAACACATAGGAATGTTACACAGATTTGGCAAATAGTGTGCATTCAATAAAAATAGGATGATTTGTACATGATCACTATTTGTCTACTTCTTTCTTTGACCAAATTCTAGGTGTAAAAATATTAAGATTGGCCCAGCACGGTGGCTCACATCTGTAATTCCAGCACTTTGGAAGGCTGAGGCAGGTGGATCACTTGAGGTCAGGAGTTCGAGATCAGCCTGGCCAAGATGGTAAAAACCCATTTCTGCTAAAAATACAAACATTAGTCAGGCGTGGTGATGCACGCCTGTAATCCCAGCTACTCAGGAAGCTGAGGCAAGAAAATCGCTAGAACCCAAGAGGCAGAGGTTGCAGTAAACTGATATCATGCCACTGCACTCCAGCCTGGGTGACAGAGCAAGACCTCAAAAAATAAGTTAAAAACTATTTAAAAATATTACTGAATCTACTACCAAGTACAGAGCATATATAAAATGTCCTCTGTTGTCTATTAGATTGGCATCCCTGTGAGAGTGGAAGTCAAAAGGAGAAGACATTCTTCCCTATACAATTAGTAAAACTGGTAAAGGTGGATGGTACAGGGATACACTTAGATACCTGAAGCTGTTTCCTCCCTCTTCTTGTTCTTTTGACTATTTTTAAAGTATTCTTTTGTTGTTCTCCCCTTTCATCTTCAACATGTACCATGTCTTTGTTGCAGGTGGCATTTGATGTCATAATAGTAATTTTTCTGTAAATGGCTTCCTTTTCAAGTATATGAGAACTATTTTGTGTAACTATTTCCAATCTTTAATGGCTTCCTTTTCGAGTATATGAGAACTATTTTGTGTAACATATAAAACATGAAATCCTCCTTGGGCCAGGTGACCCTGTGGCTTTGTCTTCAGCTCATTTTGTAACTATGATTTTCTTTATCAAGTGAACTTAGTGGATGTTTGATATTACTCAGCAGTTTAATGTATCCACTTATATATTGTCTTCTTTGTTAACCCAAACAAGATGAAAGGGCCTGAAAATGGACAATAATCCTTCCATATCCTTGTTAGTATGAAATAAAGAAATATGGAAGCACAAGCAGTGTTCAGAAAGACACACAGATAAGTAGATCGATAAGAAGGATAAACAAAGTGGAAACAAAATCAAACAACTTGAGAAACGAAGAGAAATGCATTCGTGAAGGCGTTTAAGTGGTTTCTGATACTTCAGAGTTGTCTTTTAACCTGAAAATCCAAAGGGATCAATATGTTTCAGTAGAAAGTAAGCAATACAGGGATAATTTAGCATGACCGTCTAGTTATAAAACGATCAAGCCATGGACATATCTGTCGCTCAGAAAGTCAAGATACTTCTGAGATTACAAATCCCTAGACATTGGAAACACCACAAAATATCGCCAACGCCACAAACGAGTGCAAAACTAGGGATTCAAAACTTATTGGAGAACGCTGCTGACCAGCTGCCAGTAAAAATAAGGCAACCTATTATCATGTAAATAGGAAACTTTGAGAGCCTTTTAGTTTTTTAAAAATATTCGTTGGAAAAAGTATTGTGTAATGAAGTAGTGTTTTATTGCAGAATATATATAAACGGAAGTACACGTCTTAAGTGTATAGCTCAATGAATCTTCATAAACCGAACACATTTATATTACCAGCATTGAGATTGATGAAATACAATATGATTAGCTTCCTAGAGCCTTCCTCACACCCCCTGTGTAGTAGGCCCCTCAGGAATGGCCACTGTAATGATTTGTGGCATCATAGGTTAGTTCTTTTGAAAGCAATCTCCTAAAAATAGAAAAATGCTGGTTTTCTATTTCAAATTAGGATATTAACGACTGACATACATTAGATTTATGCAGAGGGTATATAGAAAAAAGTCACACTGTAAAAAACGATGAGTTTGGGTCCTTTGTGGGGACATGGATGAACCTGGAAACCATCATTCTCAGCAAACTGACAGAAGAGCAGAAGATCAAACACCGCATGTTCTCACTCATAGGCGGCTGTTGAACAATGAGAGCACATGGACACAGGGAGGGGAGCACTACACACTGGGGTCAGTTGGGGGGAAATAGGGGAGAGATGGTGGGGGGTGGGAAGCTGGGGAGAGATAGCAAGGGGAGAAATGCCAGATGTAGGTGATGGGGAGGAAGGCAGCAAATCACACTGCCACGTGTGTTCCTATGCAACAATTTTGCATGTTCTTCACATGTACCCCAAAACCTAAAATGCAATAAAATAAATAAATGGGGAAAAAAAAAAAAAAAGAAAAAAGTCACACTGATGAAATATGCTTTAGGACATACAGGGGAGTGGTATTATGCCATGAATAAGAATGGTTACTGTATACCCAGAATGCCTTGGTTCAAATCCCAGCTCTGCCATCTTCTAGCTCTGTGATCCTTTTCTCTATAAAAAGGGAATGTATCATTACCTGTGTTGTGGTGATATTGCAAAGATTTAAGTGGACTTAATACGGCACTTTGTAAGATATATTCTGTAAATGTTAGGTATCGCATATTTATTCCAAATTTTCTGAATCAAGTGATTCGTATCTTCTTTAATTATCCTTGTAATGTTGGCCTCAACGTAACAGAAAGGACCAACTTCAAAGTAGTAATATAAGGAGTATATGGGTTAATAATTGTGAACTGTCTGATATGGTGCCTAGCATAGAAAATGCTCAATAAATACATTAAATAAATTACATTTCCTTCTGTTATCACCTGGCGGTGGAGAATGACACTCTCCTTTGAAACTTCAATGGCCCTGGCAGGACTTTGGTCATTTGAGAAGAGTTTAATAAGGGACTGTTTATAAAAATGAAGGCAGGTATAATGAAACCACTGGAACTAGTAATAGAGAGGTGTTATTACTCTTAGAGTCATAAGGATGAAAAGAAAGAGTGTTTACTAGTCACTACATAAAGAAAACTGAGAAGATCATCTGATAGGAGCTTTGATACCGGGTGATGGGATTTCTCACTCTCCCTCTCTTACCAAGCCTCTCATTGGCCAAATCCAAAAGGAAGCTAGAGGACAAAGGAGTCTGCTGATATTGTCCAGAGACCAACCTCCCAAGGAAGACAAAAGTGGAACGTGGGACCAAAGGAATAAGCCGAAAACATTCACCACCCTAGACACGGGAACAAATTTCCTTTGAGCCAAGGGAATCAATGCCAGGGATAGTCCATATCAGAAAATAAATGAAGGCCTGAGAGTTCACTACCATGCCTCGATTATTTCTATCTCTGGTGATGTCATTGTAAGGAATAATATGTATCACTGGAACATGTCATCTTCTTTAATAATGGTATGAAAATACTAGAATGTTTTGTGGACCTTAACAGATAAAATCAGTATGTATTTATTCATCATTCCTTAGCATCAAACACTTTTAGAGCCTTCTCTATACAAAAAACAAACAAACAAACAAACAAACAAACAAAAAAAAAAAACACACTAAAATCCAGCTACAAAGATAACAAATAAAAAGCCAAGTTATTCCTTAGAGCTACCAAGTGTTCAAGAGCTATGTTACGAAATACGATAGTTTTTTACCATCTTTTCAGCTATAAAATGTTATTTGGCATTTTATGAAGCATAATAACTAGGACCCAGTATGTATGTTATACTATTAAGTACACAAGATATGATTCAAACAGATGTACATTAGAACTTTAAACAGGAATCACACCATTGTTAATAGAAATCAAGTCATTATCTGTAAGTGGGACGTTATGAAGCCAAAGATATGCTTAACAGAAAGTCAGCATGATTCATTGTCTGATCAGGTCTATCTTTAACATGCTTGGTAATAAAACTAAGTTCCTAAGGTAGGTCTGAATTTTTTTTTCCTGTAAGTTAGATAGGTCAATACCAATTCTTTTTTACCAAATATTCTAAAGCAAATATTAGCAAAATTAAGGTAAATGCTTTTTTAATGTTATATTTTATGTATTAATATAATTCACAAATAGTTATTTCAAAATTTGTAGAATGATCACAATCCATGACTGTAGTAATTATCTTATACCAGCTTTAAATATCCCCTATAAAATTGAACATTCTGAAAGTTCAGTTCAGATTTTCTATCGATTTACATGGATAGACATATTCAAGATAGCCAGTGATGGATATGAAGGCTAATTACAATTTATCTCAATGGTTGCTTTTCTCACAGAAACATGACAGTATATGGTCGGTAAGATTAAACACTTTGTTTCAAAGCATGCAAATAACAGTAAGTCTTCAAAAAAGAAATACATATTTCAGGCATGGTGGTTCACACCTGTAATCCCAGCACTTTGGGAGATGGAAAAGGGCAGATCACTTGAGGCCAGGAGTTTGAGACCAGCTTGGCCAACATGGCAAAACCCTATCTTTACTAAAAATACAAAAATTAGCCAGGCATGGTAGCACATGCCAATAGTCCCAGCTACTCAGGAGTTTCAGGTGGGAGAATTGCTTGAATCCGGAAGGCAGAGGTTGCGATGAGCCAAGATGGAGCCACTGCACTCCAGCCTGGGTGACTGAGGTTCTGTCTCAAAAATAAAGTAAATGTTTATGTATATACACCTAGACCAAGACTCCATCTCAAGTTTATATACAAACAAACATTTATATACTTAAACATTTGTTTTGAAACAGTCTCAGTCTGTCACCCAGGCTGGAGCACAGTGTTGCAATATTGGCTATATATATGCATATGTATTTATCTTGGCTATATGTGTATACATATATACACATATATGTATACATACATACACACACACACACGACATAATGGAATGGCTCCCTAGACAAACATCAACTATTAGTACTCAGTTCCAGGGAAATTGCAGAGAAAAGTGGTATTTAGGCTCGTTGAGATCTAGTAAGAGACATTATAGACAAAGGGCATGAAAAGATGACTTTAATCAATATAAAATGTTTTTATAAATATTCTTATATAATTTCTCAGTTACCCTTCAGTTCAGTTGCATATGGACAATATAGGTGACAAGACACAGCTCTTCCCAATTATTCCCATTCCCTACCTACTTGGAAGTCATCCTTGGTTTATTCATTCTTTCCTCTTCCATGTCTGTAAGGGCCTGTCTACAGGCAGTTCCAAATCAAAGAAATTGGAAACACCCAAAGGACAAAAGTCACATAGGATAGAGTATTTAAGGGAGAGCTTCTGTCGCTGCTATACTTTTGTTTCCTTTTAATAGGTCACCTTTATGCAATTTCCAATTCTGAAGTCAAATATAGTCAAATATTAGATATTTTATATGACTCAACCTTGTATTTCAGAAAGCTGGAAGTGGCAAACATTGACTGGTTACTTTATGCTACCCATAGTTCTATGTATTTTTTGTGGGTTGTTTTAATTAATGTTCATAGTAATCAATCATTCCCGTTTTACAGATAAAACAGACACAATTTAAGTAACCTGACTAAGGTCACACAGCAAGTCAGTGCTAGATGCTAATTAAGACTTAGGCAGTCTATCTGTAGACCATTCTGTACTTTGTAACTGCCATTTAAGCTGGGATTCTTTGACTATAATCACACTCGGGGTAAGGGTTAGGTAAGTTTTACTTGTGCCTTTTCATAATCTTTTCTATAAAGATAGTTTAATGTGTACTTTCTTCTATAGTTTCTAAAGGTCAGATACAGTTATATAGCCTGCAAACAAAATTGCTCCTAATTGTAGGTCACATTTGTAATGAAAGGGTAAGAACACAGTGATAATTCTTCATATATATTAGAGAAATTCTTCAAAGTCCCAAATTCCTATTGTTTTATCATTTGACATTGGGGGTTTCATTAAATCCTCAGGACTCCAGTATGCTCAGCAGACTCAATTACTAAATACTACCCTAGAGCCCCTTGCAAATTGTTTGAATGTATATTTCACTTTAATGTATTTTAAAAATGTGGCTTTTTCTGTTAAAAATAAAGAAGAAATGTCATTCAACAAAAACTCAGAATATATAAATCAAAATGTGAGAAATATAATCCTGGAAGTTCATGAGGATTAAATTAGGGAGTAGTAAACAGAAGAAAAAGTGTAGCTAGCACATTTAGCAGAGCCATTTCTTGAGAAGACTCAAATGTGCCAGTTACTTACTTGAAAGTCTTCCATGTGAGATTCAGTATAATTATAAGATAAAGGACATAGTATCTGGAAGCAAATAGGCATTTATTAAAGTTCTATATTTTAAATTTCCCTGGCAGTGTGAACATCAGTAAGTTACAAAGCACTTTGCTTATTCTCCTTATGTGTCAGAGCAGGGGAATGGTTATTCAACCAAATGTAACCACTATTATACACACGTATCATATTGTCCTAAGTACTAAGAAATATGGGAAGATAAAAGATAAAAACACACTGCCACCGTTTTCACAACTTTTGTCATCGCTTAGGAAGGAGGTACCCATTTAAGCAAATCTAATTATAGCATGGTGTTATAATCCTATTAGTAAGTTATTTCATGTCTTAAGTATGGTGCTGGCACAAATAAAAGGTATCTTCACTGGAGAGAGCAATAGAGTAGAAATCCCTTAATAGAATATACAAGGTTGAAGATGAAATCAACAGGTAGAAGTGGAAAGGGAAGAGAAAGTCAAGCAGAGGAAACTTCAGATGCTAAAGATCAGATAAAATATACACACTGTTCAAAGAACTATGGTAAGCCATTTCTTGGAGCATAAGACAAGTACGCCCATGGAAGATGAGACTAGAGAGATACAAGAGACCACATCAGAGTGTACTGACTTGATTTACCACCCAAAGCTGCTTAGGCAAATGTTTGCTGGTCTTTTGTTTCCAACCCTTTCAAACATACCTAATTTTGAGAAGCTTTGACCATTTTCTACATTTTTTAATTCTTATTTTGACATTTTAACATAGTATTATTTAAGAAAGACCAACATTGGCACTGTTTACAAACTATTTGTATGTGAAAGTATTTGGCAGCTGGGCATGGTAGCTCACACCTGTCATCCCCAGCACTCGGGAGTTCAAGATTAGCCTGGCTAACATGGTGAAACCCGTCTCTACTAAATATACCAAAATAGCTGGTTGTGGTGGTATGTACCTATAATCCTAGCTACTAGGGAAGCTGAAGAAGGAAAATCACTTGAACCTGGGAAGCGGAAGCTGCAGTGAGCTGGGATCGTGCCACTATACTCCAGCCTGGGCAACAGAGTAAGACTCAGTCTCAATTTAAAAAATACACACACACACACACACACACACACACACACACACACACACACACATATATGTATATATGTATGTATGTATTAGGCAAGTAAGCCACACTGTCATACTGTCCAGCAGCAAATGCTCTACATGGTAAGTTAACTACGAAATTGGGCCCAGTATTTCATGCTTTCCTGAATCCATACTCTTTGCAATGTAGCATGGCTGCTCCTCTCATGCAAAGTTTACATCTACTTCCCTGCCTCTTAAATCTGGGTTGGCATTTGACTTGTTTTGGCCAGCAGAATGCAATTGAAGTGATGGCATTTTTCTCTTCCAAATGTAGACCTCAGAAGGGATTGAACACTTTTGCTCTCTCGTTCATGCCTCTGCATTTACCCTAACGGCACACCAGAGCTAGATTGCTGGAGGATGAGACAAGTGGAACAGAGTCAAGTTGCCCTAGTTGTCCCAGATGAGGTTATCCCAGACCAGCAGACGGCCAGACATTTCACAGAGCTGAGCTCAGATCAGCAAAGTCCCCTAGCCAACCCCCAGCTAATAGGGACACACTAGTAATCCTAGCAGTAAGCTGAAGAACTTCCTGGCTAACATATATATTTGAAATATGTTGTTTTGGGGTTTTTTTTTTTTTTTTTTTTTTTTTTTTTTTTTTTTAAAAACCTACTGAGTTTCCAGGTGGCTTGTTACACAGCAATAGCTAACTAGTATATGTCCATATATATGAATGTTTCTACACAGGAGAAAAATGTCTGAAAAATTAAGCCACATTATACAGATATATTTACAAAATGTCATTTTTAAAAGAGTCCTGGAATTTTTGTGAAGAATCTCAAGCTAGGAAATATTACTTTATGGTTGAAATTGAATATGGGCAAAAGTCACAGTAGTCTCTGGAGATTTGACTCAACAAGTGCTATATTGAATAGAGTACAATCGCCGGACACAATGGCTCACGCCTGTAATCCCAGTACTTTGGGAGGCCGAGGTGGGCAGATCATGATGTCAGGAGATCAAGACCATCCTGATTAACACGGGAAACCCTGTCTCTACTAAAAAGACAAAAAATTAGCTGGGAGTGGTACCAAATGCCTGTAGTCCCAGCTACTCAGGAGGCTGAGGCAACAAAATCATTTGAACCCGGGAGGCGAAGGTTGCAGTCAACCTAGATCGTGCCAGTGCACTCTAGAGCAAGACTTCATCTCCCCCACCCCCCAAAAAAGGAGCACAGTCATTGCATTCTATACAGTTCCAATGAAATCTTTCAAAAAAAAAAAAAAAAATTAACGAAGCCGTAGCTTTGTCAACTTCATAGAAAATTCTTTTATAAATACAGTGCCAACCTTAAAGCATTTTTGTTGTTGTTGTTGTTGTTGAGACAGAGTTCCACTCTTTTACCCAGGCTAGAGTGCAGTGGCAGGATCTCAGCTCACTGCAACCTCCACCTTCCTGTTTCAAGTGATTCTCCTGCCTCAGCCTCCCAAATAGCTGAGATTACAGGTGCCCGTTGCCATGCTCCGCTAATTTTTGTATTTTTAGTAGAGATGACGTTTAACCATGTTGGCCACGCTGGTCTCAAACCGCTGACCTCATGATCCGCCCTGCCTTGGCCTCCCAAAGTGCTCAGGTTAAAGGCATGAGCCACTGCACTCAGCCAACCTTAAAATATTTCTAAATCCACCTTTAGTAAGATTTTGTGTTTAACTCTTCTGCTGTAGCTATTATACAACTTAGGTTGTACAACTAAGGTTGTATTTCTTGCCCAATACGTTCATTTAAAAGAGTCCTGGAATTTTTGTGAAGAATCTCAAGCTAGAAAATATTACTAGTTCTACAACCTTACACAACTAAGGTTGTATTTCTTGCCCAATATGTTCATTTGAAGTTCACTTGGGGAAATTTTAAAAAGTGCACCTTATTTTTCTCCCATTTGCTACAGTTTTACTATTGTCACTTCAGATAAAAATGTGTGTTTATCTTGTTTTCTTCATTATAAGCTCTAATTTCCAGTGGATTATTATTCAGACATTTCCAAAACAAAAATAGTAAATCAAAAATAGTTCCCTGTGAACTGAAACTGTCACCTTTAGTTAGTGTTTCTAGAAAAATGCATTTTAAAATAAATTAACTTGAATAACAGCCAGAAGAATGTAGTTAGGGTTGACTTTTTCTTACAAAGCTCAAAGAATAGAATTTAAAATTGCCCTATAAATTAGAAAATAGGCACCTGTCATTTCAAAAATGCGAAAAATTAGTTATAATTGCTTAAATAGAAGTTTTTACCAAGAGCTTTGTTATTACATGACTTAACTATAAAAAGTACCTAATACAGCGGTTCATCTTTATCAACAAACATTTGCTAATTGTCAACAATTCTGTACAAAATATTTTAAGAAGATAGCAACTTTCCAAAAATATTGAGCCAAAAGGAAATTGAAATTACCTTGGTTTAAAATACAATGATTATCAGGTTGATAAATAGAAACTATCATATAGCTATCAAGTTTTTAAAAGATTGAGGCACACTCACCTGGCTGAATGACATATCTGTCTGCGTCTTAAATTTAAATACTGTTCAGTACACATTAACCTTCTACTGAGCTTAGACTGTAATATCCAATATGGTAATTTAAGCAAAAGCTTAAAGTTACATTAAAAATGGAAAAATATGGAAAGAGGCCAACATGGCCAACTATAAACAGCTGTAGTCAGAGGCTCCCACTTAGAAGAACCAAAACGGTGAGTGAATCCTGCCCCAGCAACAGAGGTATCCAGGTTCTCTCGTTGGGACTGACTAGGCAGTCGGCATGAGAGTGCAAGGAAAAGAAGGATGGTGCTATGGTCCACCTGGGAGCCAAATAAGACAAGGGGAGCTCCCACCCCCAGCCAAGGGAGGCAGTGAGTCATTGTGCTACCCTGCCTGGGAAATCATACTTTTCCCACAGATCTGTGCAACCCGCGGATCAGGAGATCCCACTTGTGAGCCCATGAGCCCATGCCAACAGGGCCTTAGGTCCCAAGCACAGCTGTGCAGATTCTCAGTGGCCACTCTGATGGAGACTGCCTAAGACTGCTGAGTTTCCAGGGGGAGGTGAGGCACCATCACTGCCACTGCCTGCTGCAGGAAATGACAACTCTCCCGGAGAGGGGCAGCAGCTGTCACTGCAGCGGCCTGCCGCCTGAGGACTGAGCTTCTGTGGGGAGCGGCAGCAGCCATCATGGTAGCTATCTGCTTCCTGAGAGGACTGAACTCCCGAGGGGAGGGGCAGCAACCAGCTCCAGCCCCAATGCGCCATTTTTCCCCTTCAGGTTTAGGGGAGACTGGACAATTTGAACCCAGGAGGAATTCCCCACAGCACAGCACACCGGCTGTGGCAAATCGTGACCAGACTGCCTCATGAGGCTGGATTCCTCCTCACTGGGCAGGGCCTCCTTGCAGGTATTTCAGCAACTCCAGCCAGTAGTTTAGGGGCAGAATGGATTCCCCTGGACTTGAGCCCCTAAGGGGAGGGGTGGTCATGGTCTTCAAGGATCAGCAGACTTAGTCTTTCCCCTTTCTGACTTTAGGAATCCAGGCAGCCCAGAGTGCTCTGTTAGGTGGGTCCCAGATCCTGTGCACCCTGACTGGGTGAGACCTCCCCCACCCCACCAACAGGGATCACCTAATACCTCATATAGGAACATCCCTACTGGCATCTGGTCAGTGCCCCTCAGGGACAGAGATACCAGAGGAAGGAGCAGGCAGTCATCTTTGCTGTTCTGCAGCCTTCTCAGGTACAGAAGGGACACAAGTGAATGGGGTCTGCAGCGAAACCCCAACAAATCGCAGCAGCCCTACAGAAAAGGGACCCGACTGTTAAAGCAAACAAATGGAAAGCAACAACAACAACAACAACAACAACAACAACAACATCGATAGCATCATTGAAAAAGTCCCAATTAAAACCTCATCCAAAAGGTCAGCAGCCTCAAAGATTGAGACTAGACAAACTCATGAAGATGAGAAAGCAGCAACAAAAAACAAACGCTGAAAACTCAAGAAGCCAGAGTGCCTCTTCTCCAAGTGATTGCAGCACCTCTTCGGCAAGGGCACAGAACTAGGTAGAGTCTGAGATGGATGAATTGACAGAAGGCGGCTTCAGAAGGTGGGTAATCAACTTTGCTGAGCTAAAGGAGCATGTTCTAACCCAATGCAAAGAAGCTACGAACCATGATAAAACATTAAAGGAGCTGTTAACCAGAATAAATCAGTCTAGAGAGTAACATAAGTGACCCAAAGGAGCTGAAAAACACTAGAACTTCACCATACAACCAGAAGTATCAATAACCAACCAAATAGGCCAAAAAGAATTTCAGAGCTTTAAGACCATCTTGATGAAGACAGGCAAACAAGATTAGAGAAAAAAGAAGGAAAAGAAATGAATAGACAAAGAAAAGGCCTTCCATAAAATTCAGCTTCTTTTCAGGTTAAAAACCCTCAAGAAATTAGGTATTGATAGAACATGTCTCTAAATAAGAATCATTTATGACAAACCTACAACCAATATCATATTAAACTGGCAAAGGCTGGAAGCATTCCCCGTGAAAACCAGCATAAGACAAGGATGGCCTCTCACCATTCCTATTCAACATTGTATTGGAATTTCTGGCTAGGGCAATCAGGCAAGAGAAATAAATCAAGCGTATTTAAATAGAAAAAGTCAAACTGTCTCTGTAGTATATCTAGAAAACTCCTTCGTCTCACCCCAAAAGCTTAAGCTGATAAGCAACTTCAGTGGAGTCGCAAGATAGAAAAATCAATGTGTAAAAGTCACGTGCATTTCTATACACCAACAATAGACAAGCAGAGAGCCAAATCACATAAGAACTCCCATTTACAATTGCTACAAAGATAATTAAGTAACTAGGAATACAGCTAACAATGGAAGTGAAAGACCTCTTCAAGGAGAGCTACAAACCACTGCTAAAGGAACTCAGACGACACAAGCAAATGGGAAAACTTTCCATGCTCTTGGATAGAAAGCTTCAATATTGTGAAAATGCCCTACTGTGTAATTTATAGATTCAATGCTTTCCCCATTAGACTACAATTTACATTATTCACAGAATTATAGAAAGATTATTTTAAAATTCATATGGACCAAGAGGGAGCCCATATAGCCAAGACGATCCTAATCCAAAAGAACAAAGCGGGAGGCATAATGCTAACTGACTTCAAACTATACAAGGCTACAGTAACCACAACAGCATGGTACTGGTACAACAGACACATAGACCAGTGTATTAGGACAGAGATCTCGGAAGTAAGATCACACATCTACAACCATCTGCTGTTTGACAAACCTGACAACAACAAGCAATTCGGGGAAAAGATTTCCCTATTTAACACATGGTGCTAGGAAGACTGGCTAGCCAGATGCAGAAAATTAAAACTGGACCCCCTCCTTATACCTTGTACAAAAATTAACTCAAGATGAATTGAAAACTTAAACATAAAACCCAAGACCATAACAGCCCGAGAAGAAAACCTAAGCAATACCATTCAGGACATAAGCACAGACAAAGATTTTGATTTTATGACAAAAACATCAAAAGCAATTGTAACAAAGGCCAAAATTGACAAATGGGATCTAATTAAAGAGTGTCTGCACAGCAAAACAAACTACTATCAGAGTGAACAGGCAAACTACATAATTTTTGCAGTCTATTTACCATTAATAACACATTCTTCCCCTGCATCCTTTCTGTAAGCTTCAACCTCAGCCTTGGATAGATTCACCCTCCTTCACCCTGCAATATATTCCCACATTTTTTCCCTTCATCTTGGTCCATTTTTCCTCTCTGCTGTGAAGAAATGTTCATCTCCCATTTCTTCAATGTCTTCTGAAACCCTAGATTATTTTGAGTGGTTGTCTTAATGCCCTCAGTATCAGCTATTCCATAACAAACTCTCCTTACTTAGAATTTAATCTTCCTGTTTATCTGCTATCGTAAACAGGTTTAAGAGGCTTGTCTCCTTTCCGCCCAACTCATACTTAAGATCAGGTGGCAGGTTTATATTTTGACATATTAACTGATGCCTCCCCTCATTCTTGGAAACTATATGTGTATACTTCAAGTCTGCTACTATAAAAACACAATGAAAAAGACATCAAGGGTCAAATAGTATGTTTCTCAGTAATTATCTGGAATCTACTGATGGGATTAGAGCCCTGGATTGAAAAACCCTTAGTATATTACATACCAATGACATTATCTATCTCATAAATAAGACCTGGGGAGATTGCATAATATAGACAGTTTGATTCATTCCAAAGGAAATGTTTTTTTCAACTTCCAGCTGTGCAACTTCAACAGGAATGGTACTGTAGTGGATTATGGTAAAACACAGTCAATGTTGTGAGCTTCTGACAAAGTACTGCATCATTCTACTCCCACTCTGAAACTAAGTTTCAGCCACAATATATAGGTTTGGAAGAATTCCATAGCTGAGATATACCTTGCTTGTTAGAATGTTTTGGGAAGTTAAATCTGGTCAGTCATCCCCTCCTTCCCATCATAACACTAGCACACTAGGGCAGGCATGAATGAGTCAGGTGTCAAAGCAGGTGGGACTGAAAGGATGCTTCTAGGTACTCCACACGCCCTTAAATTGGTATAAAAATGATGAAAGAAAGGACATGAAATCTAAGGGCTTCAATGGACCCCTAGTCACCTTTGGTGGTAATATGGGAATAGAGAACAAGAGACAGAATAATTAGCTTTATCAGGAAACTTCAAGAGAGGATGACTATAGGCCTGTTATCCCCGATTTCTGGATGTGACATAAGTCCCTTTAAGTTTAAAGGTTGGTATGCCATCGTGACCAATGGTATTGAGTGTTTTAATTGATGCTTTGACCTCATAACTTTTTGACCTGCTAAGCTGCAATGACTTGGATCAATTTGCATCCATGCTCATGGCCAGTTCATGGCTTCTCACCTACCTTGAATCATCCTACCCCATAGATCAAACATATTGAATTGCTCCCTTGAACAGTATACTATTCTTGAAACTTCTGTCCCCTTTTTAAAATTCAAGTATTTATTGCCTGCAATGTGACGGATATCACATGAGGTTAGATTGGATAATGATTTAGTTTCTGCATTTCTGGAGCTTATTGTCTCCTCAAGAAAATGAACAACAAATAAGAGATGACATTTTACATGCTAAGGTAGAAATAAAGTTAACTGAAAAAGAATTAAGGCTAAGCTATAGGAAGTTCTTTCTGAAGAGATGAAATTCAAGGTACGATCTAAAAGATGAGATCTCTTAAAAGGGAAGAAATAGAATTATGGATAGAAGGCACAAGACGCACAAAGAGAAACAGGGGAAGCTGGTGCTAAATGAAGTTAGTGGTCAAAGAGGGATCAGGGTAAGCCACAGTGGAGATGCTAAACTAAATCTAAGAGATGCTTTTATAGGCTTTGGGTAGAAAGAAGGAGAGATATGATCTAATTTGTGTTTTAGAGAGATCTCTATGGCACCTGTCACATGAAGGAGGGCATGAGAAGCAATGGGAAGACTCTAGTGCCTCATCCACTCATTTTAAACTTTTTTTTTTTTCTTTTTTTTGAGATGGAGTTTCGCTCTTGTTACCCAGGCTGGAGTGCAATGGCACGATCTCGGCTCACGGCAACCTCCGCCTCCTGGGTTCAGGCAATTCTCCCGCCTCAGCCTCCTGAGTAGCTGGGATTACAGGCACGCACCACCATGCCCAGCTAATTTTCTGTATTTGTAGTAGAGACGGGGTTTCACCATGTTGACCAGGATGGTCTCAAACTCCTGACCTCGTGATCCACCCACCTTGGTCTCCTAAAGCGCTGGGATTACAGGCTTGAGCCACCGCGCCCGACCCTCATTTTAAACTCTTAACTTACCTTCACAGTGGCTATGACCTCACCATCAGGTAAATCTCCTATCTCTCACTGTTGATCATAGTTGCTTTATCAATTGTTTGTCCTGATTTTACCCAGCCTCCCATTCTTTTAGTTCCCTTTTTGATTGCTATACAATTCCTGAAGCAGTCATATAACCCAGCCCTGTGGGGCCTCAGGACACACGACATTTCATTGTGTACCCTTTCCTTCTTTGCTCAAATATCATGGGAATAAGTCCCCCTCCTCCTTTAAAAAGTGACATCTAAATACATGCTTTTGAGATAATTGGCTACCAACATCTCAAAGATTTTAATTCTCTTCCCTCCTCATTCACATACACACAGACATATAGATAGATATGGTAGGCAATAGGCATTAGAGTCGACCTTGAAGCTGGTCTCAGGCCTGTTTCTGACTTTAGTATATATTAGAACCACCTGGATGAGCCTGTTATAACATGCAAGTTGCCAGGTAATTCTGATGCAAGTATACAGAGGACTACAATTTTGAGAAACTAAATTCTAGGCTCAGCTTTAACACTGATCGAGTACCCTTGAGTACATTAAGGCACATGTCTGAGCATTCACTTCTTATATTAAAGTAAGTTACACTGGTTATTCTCTAAGGGTACTCTCAGCACTCAGTCTCCTATTCTGTGTCTAGAATCTAAAGAAGGCTAGGAAAAAAAAATGCAAACATGATAAAATGATAAAATGTAAAAGCTAAGAATAGTTACTAAAAATTAGCAAACACTTATCCTTTGCTTCTCTGAAGTCAGATAAAAATAACCTGTTATATATACTTGTCATCAAATAAAAGGAAAGGAACTTTATCTTAGCCTAAACTCTAAGTTAAAAATGTTCAATCTGAGGTCCACAGGGGTAAGATAAAGAAGCCCATGGTCTGAATTCAGAGATCCCTGAACCTGGCTAAGAAAAACTAAAAACCTCATATCTTTATTTTTTGTAAAGTCTAATAGAAAATTATTTTATGATTTTAGACTAGTATAATTAAGAATACTTGAGACTTCTGTCACAAATAACAATCACATTTTTATATCACACAACATCTCATGCAAAAATGTCTCCATACGTTGCTTATACCGATTATTATCTGGACATAACAATGGCTGTAAACTCTTCTACATCTTCTTACTGCATTAAAAATAATCACATCTATTAGCTTAGCTTTATCATGATCACTGTATTTCCATACAATTATTTTGTAGCTATGTTTTTTGTGTTTTTTTGAGATGGAGTTTCGCTCTGTCACCCAGGCTGGAGTATAGTGGTGCGATCTGTGCTCACTGCAGCCTCTGCCTCCCAGAGTCAAGCTATTCTGCTGCCTCCACCTGGGATTACAGGCATGTGCCACCACACTTGGCTAATGTCTGTATTTTTAGTCGAGACTGGATTTCACTATGCTGGGATTACAGGTGTGAGCCACAGCTTTTGGCCTTGTAACTATGTGTTTTATATTATGAACTATGTATTTTATATATTATCTTATGAACAGAACTTCACAATGAAAGGCAAGTATATAAGCCCCAAAGTATTATCAGAAGATCCCCACAGGAGTCACCAGACTGCTGAAGGGATCCATGGCACCTGAAGGGTTTAGAAATCACCTTGTATTTTCTAGTTCTTCAGTGATGGTGATCTAACGGGTTTTTGTATTAAGGATGCTAATATGGATTTTATAGGATAACTCTGTTCCATCTTCAACTTCTTGATGCTCTTGGGAGATTTTGTCAGACAACTGAAACACAGTCCTTAAAAAAGAGAAGAGCCACTTATTGAATTTATGGATGCTATGTGAAATACTTAAAGTGTTATATTAGTTTGTAAATGAAGATCAAGTATTATTCAAAACCCTTAATAGTGATTGCTTTCAAATTTGTAAGATGCATATACTGGGCAGGAGTTGTAATCTAAACTTGAAAGTACAAGTACTTTAGTAAAAGAAATCTTCCTTTTCTAATTTTTTTTCTCACTGATACAGTATAGAGACTCAAGTACGGGGCAATCCAGTCAGCCAGCATTCCCATCTTAGTCTAGATCTGAGGAGGGAGGAAAACTGAGTTTGATTCACTGAGTCTCTTTACTTATCAGCACTGTGATCTTGGAAAAGCTACCTAGTTTTATTGACCCTTAGTTTGCTCATCTGATAAATTGGAATAATAGTCCATATCTTATAAGGTTATTATATTGGGTCAATCGTCCACATAAAGCAGAGAGCCTGTTATACAGTAAACAGTCAATAAATGTAGCTATTATATTTCATCTATTTCTGAATGTCAGCTTCCCAAATTTTACAATGAATTTGAGGCCTTTACAATGAAAGCCAAGCATATGAAGCCCAAATACAACCCTAGAAGATCAAGAAAATTAATAAGACTAAGTCTACATGGCTAACTACTTACTGAAGAAAGCTATAGGAATTAGGCTCCAAACCAAGCTGTGTACTGGTTTCCAGAGAATCATGGCAAATACAATAGTTAATATCACTTTGCTAGTCTAGGGAAGCAATTTTTAAAGGTATGTTCCACGGATAAATATCCTGAGAAATGCTTTGTTTAAAATATAAATATTCAATATTCTAATAATTTTTAGAACATGCTACAAATTCAAGGTTTTGAGAACCCCTAGTATCAATAAACCCTTTTAACTAGTATAGCAAAAACAATGATTAGCAATCCCTAAAAGATGTGGTCCATGAAACCTCTATTCACATACTTCCCATCATCCCAGATACTTAACCATTTGAACATAGCTTAAGAAATATTGGCAGAAAGTATCGTAGTTTAACAGTATGACTAATTATCAATCTTTTTTTTTTTTTTCCCTCTACTGGTCTTACATATGTCTTCACCAAAGTAGAATAAAATTATAAAATCTATGGCAGTTTTATAATAAAAATATATATATTGGATGTGCTCTTAGGCAAATAGACTTGTAAGAACGTAACAAGTCCTTTGCAATGATGTGAATAATCAAATATCCCTTAGATCTGAGTTTCTCAAAATTAGTTTGCACATGAAACATCTGAAGATGTTAACAAAGTGCAGACTCATTGATGTGAGGTCTAAAGTAGCACCTGAAAATCTGCATTTCTAACAAAACCTCAGCTGATGCCGCTAGATTTCAGACCACAAATTTGAATTGCAAGGCCTTAGTCTATTCCTCACTCAAAGCAGCCCTCACAGCCAATTTTCACATTAATAACAATGAAAACCTTAACAAAGTGTCTTGTGACACTTTCACAAAAGAATGGATAAGCTTTTCATGTCTTTTTCTTAAATCTTTGTTCACCCATTGTTGAGGGTAGAACATTGCAACAAGTTCATTTTTACAGAGAGCTAAAGAAAGATTCCCCAAGGAAGTTTCCTGATGTTCTCATTTGATACAAAGATTGAGCTTAGAAAATGTGCAAGAATGGATGGTCAGCATGAGCCTTGAACTCTGTCTACCATCAATTGTTTCCTGCCAAGATACGTCTCTTTTCTTTCGTGAAAACTGCAAGTTCTCTCTCTCGCCTGGCTTGTTTGTGCCAGGATCTTCCTTCTTCTGCCTTTCGCAGCTAGAGTCACTGACACACTCTCCTCCTGTGAGATATAGATCACTTAATACCTGAGAGAACCATGATAGGATGAGGAAATTATTTACAGCAGCCGTGATGGACTAGAGATGGCTGCAAAATTCTCTGACACTTCTCTCATCAAGGAGGCAGCATCTAATTCTCCCCTTCAAGCTGGGCTTGTCTTAGCAACTTGTCCGACAAGTAGAATGCAACAAATATGATGTTATAGGTCTTCCAGGATTAGATTATTAGTAGTAACCTTTAGCCTCTTTATGGGTTTCTTAGAGCACTCACTCTGAGAGCCCTAAGATACCATGCATAAAAACTGACTACCCTAAAACCACCATGCTGCAGAAGCCATGCACAGTCCTCTGGTTGGCAGTCCTTGCTGAACTCAGCCTTTCGGCCATTCTTACAATGGCATTAAATATGTGAATCTGTCTTGAACCCTCCAGACCACCACATCCACGTGCCGAATTCCACCAAATCATGTCAATTGATGCCGCATAGAGTAATCAATAAGCTGAACACTGCTGAATACCCGATTCACAAAATCAAGAGAAAAGTGAGATAAAAGAAATATTATAAGCCACTGTATTTGGGGTATTTTGTTATGTAGTAATAGAAAACCAAAAAAGTAGTGTAAGCTCCCTCTGGAATGGAGGCTCTGCCTCAAATCACAGCCCTCTTGACTGAGACCTTGATACTTGACTCTCTTCATTGACTCTTGAACTCTTTCTGGTTCCCTGATTTACTATTGTCTATGTTTCTATTTAACAGATTACCCTGTCTCCGGGAACTCAATCACCTCTTAGTTACACCTGAATTTCCCAGGTCCTATCCTGCTTAGTCTGTATTTTCTCCTTTTCCTCCAGCCTACACTGCTATAACCTTAGGAAACTTTCAGCCTGCTGTGAGAAGCTCTCTCAAAAGTATTTCCATGATAATTTTCTGCTCTTTTCTCTCCTCCAGGGAGATATGTTTTTGGCTATCTCTACCAGTTTACCTACCTCTCATCTCACTTTAATCCAGTGCCAGACCCAGCCATAAGCACTGAAGAATAACTGATTGACTATTGGATAAGTGAATCAATGAATGAATGGATAAATCAATCAATGCATTTATAGGTTATGGTCCACTAGTCCACTGAAATCATTACTTTAAAATTAGTCAAAGCAATCAGAAAACCAAATGGTCTTTTCCCAGACCCTAAGTAACTTTCTATTAAATCACTTCTTTCCGTCAATGTAGTCACCTATTTAAAAACTGTTCCCCTTCTTGCTGCTTCTGGGATCACATACTCTTTACAGTTTCCTGAGACTTTTCCTAACACTTCTTTGCTGGCTTCTCTTTATCTGCACATGTTTTAAATGTGAATTCTTCAAGACTTGATTTTGGGTTCCTTTTTCTTTTAACTGTATATAATATCCTCTTGCCGTATCATCTGCCCCCTTGGCTTAAACTCCCTATTTATTACCCCCAAATCATTTTCTTTTGTTGTAGTATCTTGCCTGTGATCCTCTCTCACTGCTACACCTATCAAACACACAGATCTCCCCCCCAGACCTAGACATTTTCCAGAGATTATTGGATATCCCATCAACACATCAAATACAGTATATCACTACCACATCATAGTTTTGCTTCTTTGTATTTCCAACCATATCCAGTGATACCATCATGCTCTCAATTTTTCAGCCCTAAGACACAAGTTATTTTCAACTCATTCTTGTCACATCCTTTAATTACAACAAAAATGATCCCTATTGACTCTAGATACAGAATGTCGGTTATAATAAACTCTATAGGAATTCACCTATAATTCAAATCCAATTTAGTGTCTATGGTACAAGTAGTTATATTCCTAAACCGTTGTTATAATTCCAACCACAGTTGACCCCTAGTGCTGTCTTATTCTGCAGATTCTATTTTTGTGCTTTATCTTTAATATCCTTCCTCTCCACCACCACCTTTCTTCAATGCTCAGTTTCAATGATTCTTCCTTGATTCCCATGTGCCTTGCCATTGCTTTATAAGCAACTCCAGAAAAAAATCCCTCCTGATCTTGCGGTCTCTCAGTCATTTGTTCACATCTTTTATTTACATATTGTCATTATCTGACTTGAATTAAAATTATTGTGCATTTCCTCCCTACTTTATGAGCTCTTAGCTGACAGATGTCTATTTTTTTTAATCCCCTACTAAAACTAGCATTGTCTATTACACAGTGAATGTTCAATAAACATTTCTTAACTTTGGAGCTACTGAACAGTTTATCAATTTCTAGCTACATTCAGTTTTTGACTGAGTTGAACCAAGGGGGACACTAATCTGTGTCAAATGGGGCACATTTAAATTACTTATACTATTACTTTAATGTTTTCATTGAACGCAGGCATCTCTTTGTAGCCTGTAGGTACATTTAAACTTTAAGGTAAAAGTTATATTCTGTCAAAATGATTTATAATCAATAACATAGCCAATTAAAATCAAATAATTAAGAGACACAAATGCCACAAAGCTTCAACCAAGATAGATACAAGGGGATCATCATCACAGCCTCCCTTTTCCCTCTAGCAGTTGTTCTGATGAAGTATGAGTCTTAAGAGGTTTCTGCAGCCAGATGTAAGCAAAGAAATGTCATTACAAAACTCACATGACTACACTTCTGACACCCTAGTTGGGGAAATCTATATGGATTAATGTGTCTGACAAGAACTCGAAATGTAAACAATCCCTTGTCTGAGAGCCCTGTGGTTACCATTCAGAATTCTTCTGCACAAGTGATTAAATATACTCTTTGGAAAACTATTTTGTCACATAAATATGTAAAGTTAAGAAGCAGGAACACTAACATTTGAAAAAACATCTACTTTAATAATGCTATAATTCTAAATATATTCTGTTTATATTCAAAAATTTTCTCTTATAACTCTAGCTAGAGTACAATTACAGATGTTTTAAAATTAATTATTCAGATAAGTGCTTAACTGAGTCAATGTAATCTTGAGAAAGTTAGCGGTTTAGAGATTACAGCAAAAAAATATGAGCGCTTTATCCAAATCCACTAAGATTCCATTAACACTTCTGCGTGTCCATGTCCTTGGCTTTTGTGGTCTTTGCTTCTGAAAACATTTCTATCTGCATCTCTTTGGGTGACTTTCTCCAGGCTAGTAAAGCTGCTTTGCCCATAAGAACACAAATCTGGAAGTGCTTTGGTGTTTATGTCAACTTAGGGTAGTCTCAAGGTGAAGACTGAGTACTAAAGGTATACAAAAGCCCAGCTCCTCTGTTTCAAGTTGCAACAAGATAAAGCATAGTTTAGGCCCAGATTTTCCTGCAGAGCCAGGCTGAGGCTGGGACTTTGCCTGCAATTGCTCCTTGCACGACTTCTTTCCCATTCCTATTTTACTTCTCTTGCTCACCTACCCGACATTCCTGAGAACATTTCCTTAATAAACTACTTTCATAGAAATTCTACTCTCTACATGGGCTTTACACAAACCCAACCTCAAACATAAGCATCCCTCTACTTATAGTAGTAAGAGCATCAGATTTCTATTTGAAAATATTAGGAATGCTGTCGTGGGGTATAGCAGCATAACAGCGAGTGGTAATGGAAATTTCCAAACACAACCAGCTTCCCTTCTCTCTCACATTTACAGTCCATTCTTGTCAGAGACTTGTCCACTTCCCACTGTTTAACTCCCATCTGCACTAGTCTTTCCTACCTTCTCCTTGAATCCAATTCTCAACAGTAATGTACTCTTCTGGATCTTGGGTAACATCATGTGTTGCCTGAGTATAGCGGTTAAATATCTACTGGGGACACAGAAGACCTGAATTCTAAGTTGTATCTATTCTGCTTCCTCCCTTACTAGACTTAGAATTTTGCTATGGGTCACTGTTAGGATTTTAAATGTGACAGTTAAGGACTGTCCTTTACATTGCAGGATAGTTATCCCACCTCACTCTCCTCACTATATATCCACAGCAATTCCCCACAGCTAATTATTTTGACCACCAAAAAGATGTCTATGTGTATTTCCAAATGCTGCCAGATAGAAAATATTACCAACCATCCACCACCTTTGTGGACCAGTAAATAAGCAGTAATTTTCTTCCTATTGCCCATGGTTTGGAATTACTCTTCCCCTTCCTTTCTCCTTCTCTGCTTTCATGCACAATACTTAGAGATGGAGCTATTTTCACATAGAACTTTTGACTGGAGAATAAACAGCTTCCAAAAGAAAATTTTTCTGTGTGATACATGTAGGGTTTGTTTTACATAATTGGTGGAAATGTGTTAAACAAAACTGTTACTACCTGCCCATAATTTAAATGGGATATTTAATGAATGTGGGATAATGATTGGGTTCAGTATAATTAGATACTTGAACATAACAGCACATTTAGTAGTCACACTAAAAATGATCAAGAAGCCATTGTAATAGGCTTTAAATACCAGATTTATTGCATTATGTTTTTAATAATGCCTTGTTAAGTGATTAATTGAATCTAACTTTGACAAAATGTTAGAGTTCAAACCTGTAGCTCTATGGAAGTTTTGATTACCATTATAATCCATTCAGACAATACGTTGCTAAGATAGTGTTTCAGAGTACCATATGATTTTCTTGTAGCTGTACTGCAAAACAAGCGTGAGTATCTCTATTACTTTAGAAAATCTCTAGTAAAGTCATGAATTATAACACCAATGGTTTGATTACACAGAATCTTCCTAATTTTTAATATCAAAATTTTCCATCTCTAATAATGAAAGAAGAGTGGTGAGGTGGGGTAGAACACATCTGTAGTATTTGGGCCGGGCATGGTGGCTCATGGCTGTAATCCCAGCACTTTGGGAGGCTGAGGCAGGTGGATCATGAGGTCAGAAGTTCAAGACCAGCCTAGCCAAGATGTTGAAACCCCATCTCTACCACAAATACAAAAATTAGCTGGACACACTTGCAGCCGCCTATAATCCCAGATATTCAGGAGGCTGAGATAGAAGAATTGCTTGAACCTGGGAGGCGGAGGTTTCAGTGAGCCGAGACCACATCATTGAACTCCAGTCTGGGCGACAGAGCAAGACTCCACCTTAAAAAAAGTGTTGCATTTGTATTAATATAAACTTCTGAATCCTTCATGACATAATATCCACATCTATCAAGCCTCTTAATTCCTGTATATATTACAGTTATTCTCCCTATATCTCTTGCAGCCAGAGGGAAAACTGAAAGCCTACTATCTTCCATTTGGTAAAACTTTTAAAAGGGCATTCAGGTAGAGATGGTAATCATTAATGCCAGTGACTGTGGCAGACTGTTCTTGGACCGCTGGGAAGCCTGTGGTGATAGAGCGCTCTGGAGGAAGAAAGGGTCACCATTTACATATGGCATATGACCCTCATCACAGCTTGTGTTGCTTATTCACTCGTTTGACTTTGAGCTTGCCAAAAGGTTAGACAGCCGCTGCTATGTCTTCCTCATCCTACCTACAGATTATGACTTTATTGGTTCCCATTTTATGAAATTCTTGAATAAAGATCACCATTAATATTTGTCTTTATTTATACCAGTTATTGACAAGTGATCATGGTTCATTCAACAAGTATTTATTGAATGAATGGCAGTTACCTTAAAGAACCTCTACTATGTTTCAATTTCCTATAAATATGTATGTGTCACATATTTGAAAAAATATGATTTGAGAAGTTCAGCGTTTTCATTTTGCTTTACTTTGGTAAGTTAGTCCCTGATGTTCATAATCTTTTCCAGTTCAACATGTTGGGCAAGTTGTATGGCACCATCAAAAAAAAAAAAAACACCTCAGCTGGAAATCAACACCTTTAGTCCCTATTTACATTTTCTTTACCAAAATAGCCATGCCATTTTGTCATTTAATTCCGAGAGAGTTTCATTTACACAGCTTCAGAAAGACAGTAATGCTCGATTTTCTTTTATGTATTCTAACAGTCATTGGCTTTGTTTAGTCATTCCTCTTCTCCCATTTGAATAAACATTAGCCTCATAGGTGACCTCCACACCTGTACTCTCCCCATATACGATTCTGCATACTGCCCCTGAATGTAACTTTCCAAAATGCAAAACAAATCTGAAATTATCTGACTTTTTTGAACACATTCATCCAACTGAACAACATATCCATCTACATTCTATCCCCAGTCTATCTTTCCTGCATCCTTCCCAATTTTTCACTGATTGCCAATATCCCAAAACCTCTACTACAGTCATGCCTGAACACAATTGCTTTGTGACCTCACACTTCCCAGCATTTTCTCATCAGCTAATAGGCTGAAAGCTGTAACAGGGCAAAAAACACGTCTTTTTCAGCTTAGTATTCTTAGCAACTAACAGACTGTCTGCATACAAAAGGTGTTTGATAAATGTTTGAAATAGACGGACTTGAATGGCCTGTTGTACTCTTGTTGGTATGAAAATCCCTTTTATCCTCAAGGCCATAGTTGATATCAATTTCAACCCCAATACATCCCTAGCTAAGCGAAATTGGTCTCTTCTTCTGTCTGCTCCCATAGTGGATCACACATACTCCCATGGTGGTACATACTACGTAACCATGTAATTGCTTTTGAAATACCTGTTTTTCCCATGTATATGCCATCTCTTAACTACAGTGCCAGGTATATGGCAGAATCCCAGTCAAAATTCACTGAGTTAAAAAGACTAAGATTACTTTCAATCCTGTAATCTGATGATTGTGTGCAATTATTTTTAAAAAGCTAGAAATCTTAGAGTGAATCACTTATGAATACAAATGGATATAAAGCAGAAACCATGAAGGCAATTGGCAAAACGTACTAGAGTAAGTACAACTAGGAATGGTAGACGCCAGTGTTATTCTACATCTTTGAACTGTATGAAAAAGCCTATTGGACACTAAGCATTTATAAAATTATTTCTCTTTGAAGCTGGTTCTAAGTAATACAATTGAAGCAAAAGAAATTTTAGTTAACTTGCTTTACCTTGGCTATAGAATATTTTATATCTCATATTCCAAATAGCTCTTACAGCATTCTGAACTGATTTCTTTCTGGAAAGACAATTATGATTTCTGGGCCTATTTATAAATAATAGTATACTCAAGCAATGTTAGGACATTATATTTAAAATAATTTGATGTTCAGGATTTGTACTATTACTCTTGGAAAAATAATAAATATCTTCTATCAGAGGAAATCTAATACTCTCAGAATTAAGTTAAATATGATACAATGTCAGTTCTACAACATCGATATTCAATAGTAGGCAGCAATTATTACTTGTTAGGTCTTAATTCACATCTTTGAAAAATTCAAGAGGGAAAAGTAATTTTGCCAACATGAAGGAGTTATAAGTAACGTTATAGTTTAATGGAAATATAAGCAGTTTTCATTGCTTTACCTTAAATATTGCTCTCATTTTTAATCCTTGAAATTCAGTGCAAATACTTAATTATTTTCCAGATTTCTTATTACAAATATTAGCATGTGTCCTGGTTAGAGATTTTAGCTTCCTCAGAGCCACACAAACACACCCTTCTAAACCCTACTTTGCAACGCCGAGACTCAGACTCTGCTAACTACATTTCTGCTCTGCTAACTGACTCTGTTAGAATCTAAAGGTAGGGAGCAACAGAGGGAGACTGCAAGGCTGGAGGAGGGAAAAAGGATTGACTCGTTCACACTCGCTTCCCATGCACTTGCTGCTCCTATTAGCAACACCCTAGATGTGCTGCTTCATGCCTGCAGCAGCACTTCTTTTTAGTAACAGCTATTCAATTTAGCTTGAGTTTTGTTTTAACACTTAGAGAATCGGCTTCATTGCATCCGTGCCTCAAATTCCAGCACCACCTGGCTGGCTCAGGTCTGGCCCTCAGTCCCATTGGGCCCTTCCTGCTATCTGAGAGCCTAGCACTAGCCAAGTAGTGGCCCCCTACTCAGAGCTGAGCTCCAGCTCTATGAAGTCCTTCCTCAAGGCTTCTAAGTGTTACTAGTTCTAATCTTTTCTCTGTGTTTTCCCAGCCCTGGGAGCTGTGACTACTTTGTATACTTGCCACTATCTCTTCTCTTAATTTTTTAATTTTTTTTCTCTTAGTTTTTTAATACCTAGGTCACAATTCCTCATGTTAAAATATTTTCTGCTGTAATAACTAGAGTTCTGTCTGTTAACTGACCCCAGCTGACCCATCATTCCAAACCCAAAACTTGTCAGTATCAAAATGGAAACACAGTAAGTTTTGGGTCTGTATTCCACAGGTAAGAATGACTTCTCATTCTTCCAAAGACCACATATTGTATTCCACTACTGTTTTTTTTTACTAGTTTTATAATTAATGACTTGATTAAATGTAGATATACTTAAGCATGAGGATATTTAATCTCCTGGACAGCCATATTTAAATGTGCATTCTTTCTGTAGATGGAACTCCGCTGTGTTAGAACCAAAGTTTTTAAGAAATTCTAACCATAAACAGTTGAATCTTTCTCTGTAGTTATTTTTCAAAGTCAACATGAATAGTAAAAATAAAATATTGTCAAAAGTCAACCTGGAAAATTCCTGTACCATCCATATTACACATATAATATGGATTAGGTTTTAAACAATGCAGAGTCACCTCCTGCTCACAAAAGTTTAGGAAAATACTGAGCTAAACTCAAAGAGCAAAAAGCCAGTGTGTATGCAGCTTTCTTAACATGCAATTATCCCTGCCTCTAAGGTAAGCCCCTACATTATTTTCTTTACCTGCAGGGTTTTCTGCATTATATCTTAATAAAGATAATAAAGCACAGCACTTTTAATGTATTTGTGATAAAGAATGCATGGAAACAGGATGGTATAGTCCTAACTTAAGCATTTAAATTAGCTGCATCTCATAATGTGAGCCTATTCACACCCTCAGTCACACAGATTCAAGAACCAAAAGGAACCTGAGGAAATCAGAAAGGGTAATTCTGCTTAGAAAATTGCTTACATTTCATATACATGCCTGAAATTTATTCTCACAAAAAAAAAAAAAAAAAAAAAAAAAGAAAAGAAAAGAAAAGAAAAAATCAATTTCGGCCACTGAATGACAACTGTATAACTTATTTATGAAATTTCTAATACATTAAAATCTGAGTTTTCTCTTACTCTCGCTTCTTATTTTGACTCTGGTAATTACCTCTTTCTCATGAATTTTTAAAGTATAATTCCTGATACTAGCTGACACTATTCCAGTATTTTCCTTTAAGTTTGGAACTTTTCTTTTAAAAAATTACCATTCTAGAATTAACATGCTACCAGCTTTTCACAAATTTGCTGTTAGAAAATGGCTTCCATTGTATCCAAAATTAAGACTCTTAAAAATATATCTCTTTTCATTCTTCTAATATTACTTTTCTATAGATGTTCTATAGAAGCACTTGAAATAACCTCAACATAACTGATAAAGAGGGAAACGGAAAAATAAGTACATAGGTTTTTTGGTTGTGAGGTACTGTGTTCCTTACCTGTTTTTCCTTGAACAATACATACGATGTTATTTAAACATGCCATCCTCAATATTCCCCAAGTCCCCTATACTAAGACTAGTCTTAGCCCCATATTGAAGGAATGTAAATTTCCCATTACTTTAGACGTATAAATTAAGGCCAAGGCAAAATTGCTACTGGTCCAGGATCCCTTTGCTAAAGCTAGCTACTTACCGTAACTTTGTGATTCAGCTTTACTCTTTATACTCAATGTGCTCTGACTTCTAAAACTGCTTCCTTGACTCAAGTCTTTGGAATTAACTTCCACAATGAGGGCAGAGACCTCATCTGTCTTGTTCACTGCTGTAACTCTAACACTTGGTGGTTCTTCTGTGCATAGCCACCGTTCTCTAGAGGTGATCAGAAGTTGGTTGAATGACTGAATGGATAAATGAAACTCAGCGTAATACCTTAATTATAATCATTGTGTTTCTGCTCTAAAGCTGTCTTCATCAATGCTTCTCAGACTCTAAAGTAAACTTCTGAATGCAATGCCCATGGCTGGTTCTCTATTATCTGCTAATGGAATTTCTGATTAAGAATACTTAACTCTGATTCATTATTCCTTGCTTTCAGCCCTTATTTTCTATTTCCTCACTTCCTAGAGGCCTCAGCAACTCTTCACCTGCCTGGATTTCTTCCTATTCTTAGAATCTTCCTAAATATGCATTTGTACCCTCTGGATCGTGACCATTCCTCTGCCATCGGCACCCTGACTGGATCAATTCTTACATGTAATAACTAGATAATTGGGAATCAAAGAAGGCATTTAATTATTGGTAAGGCAGGCATGGGAAGAAAGACAGGACATGAGATTTTTGGTCCAGGAAATAGTAGGGTGACGCAGGAAAGTGATTCATCTGAGAAGACTTTTAGTGGTTCAATGTATACAAACATACCATCCAGGGAATACAGCAGCAGGCCCAGTGATAATTCCAGACATATTCAACATAATTATTTCCGATTAGGTAGACAGCAAATGAGAGAAAGATGCCGAATGACAGTTAAGTGGAAGGGAAATATATAATTAACCAATCGATTTAAAAACATTTAAAGTAGTACCAACGCTACTTTATTGAGCCCTTACTATGTGCCAGGCACTTTATATACATCATCTGACTTAATATTCACCAAAAAAAAAAAAAAATTCAGGAAGGCAATAATTTTTATCGATACTTTGAATTTTATTTTTTAACCCATCAGTCTGAAGGCAAATTTGAACAAGTGGCACAAAGTCCTAAAACTGACAGATGTTACCAGAATTTGAACCAGGACCATGTGCTGCCATCACTTGCTCAATTATCTGCTAAGCTATGCTCCATTCTACTAAGCTTCACCAATACATTGGAACTCATTTCATATACTCGTTCCTCTCCGTCTGTTACCATGAAATACACTAGGTTTAAACTTGCAATACTAACTCATTGAGTGTGACCCATGCACTTAGAATTCCAAGTACAGGGAAGTGTGGAAATGATCCTACCAAACAAGGGGAAATGAATCTATCACTATTGCCTTTACATCTCAGGATGTTAACTTTATCTCCAACTTAATGACAAGGACAAATTCTTTTAGTTCTTCTTAAATTTCAGGCTTTTCTTTAGTTCGATAGTACATATTTAACTGTATTTATACCCATGCCTGAGAAACTGCTGTGTTTTAGAAACTCATAGTGTTGCAGGTCAAGGAATATGCTCTTGCTAGATTTGTAAGCATCCTAGCCTAGCACCACTCACACGTAGTAATTTATTAAACATTATTTCTTGATAATGATGCTAATCTGTTCAGTCATAGGCCCAAAAGGAGACTATTTTCTATGGATTAAGATGTGCTATTCTCATTAACTGAACAAACCAGAATGAATTTAGTCACAGCAGTCAAGGGAAGCTACTGCATCATTCCAAGACAAATTAGAGATATTGTACTCCTGTGGTGTAACCTTTGATTTCGATTAGAGGTTTCAGGCTGCTTCCTATGGCTAGATTCAAAATATTCAGCCTACTGAAGAGAATGAAAGCTAAGTTTATGACTTTGCATCATGGAACTGCACCACTGATAACTACAAAGCCTAAGGCTTTCAAAAGAAATGACAAAAGTAACAGTCAATCATTTTCAGAAATATCAAGCTTCCAAATTGTATATAAAGAACACATGCAAGTTACTTTTTAAGATGATTCAGTAGATTAACTACTGGTATAACTGATCATGTTATTACTAAATCTCATGAAAACTATGTTAAGCCGGAACTATTAGCCTGCTTTAAAAAATTTATATGAAAGTCAGTTATTAAAAACTAGAAGAAGTTGCTAAATAAAGGAACTTACGATGTATTGAAATTTCTGTATTGGAGAAGTATAAAACAACAACAAAAAAAGTTTTTCTGATGCATCACATAAAATGTAGAATCAAAATTTGAGGGTTTAGAATATTCCAATATTTCTTGGAAAACATTAAATATCTGCCATCTCTGTAATTGTTTCCCTTGAGGAAAAAAAGAAAACTTTCCTTTCAGGTAGTATACACACATACAGCTTTCCTCCACCCCTTCTCTCTCCAAATCTAGATTCCAAATATTTATCAGCCACAATAAAACTCACATGCTTATTCCGCATGACTAATTTGTAGTCAGAGTGAATACGATTCAGTGCAAACTGAATATAAAATTAATCTAATCAAAATGTACCAATGATTGTATAGCAGCATATGTAGATAAAACTATATAAAATATATTCAATCCCACATAGCAGCTTTCCTAGAATATAAAAACATTTTATCATTATGGGTATTAGCTCTTGAAGTCAGTATTATTTTAACAACATGCTAAGATTGTTATCCTCAAATTTTAATATCTCAAAAAGCAGGATTTTAATTATACAAAGTGGTTTATAAAATAGAGGTATTTATCCACACAGTTTCCTGTGACAATTTAGGTGTCCTTATAGCTTCTTGGAGGGCAATGTAAACTGGTAAAAAATAATTTTGCTAAGTAGTTTTGTGATACATATAAAGATCCTTTCTAAAAAATGTTAATATCCTTTGAGCTAATAATCTCATATCCTGGAAGCTATCTAAAGGAAACCAAAAAATATTCTATTGGGTTAGAGTAACAAAAATAAATACCTCACTTTAGCAGAATATTCCAGTAAATCGTGGAACATCCATACAATAGGATGTGGTTATTATGTGAGCATTTAAAATGAGTCTATAAAAACCTGAAATTACTTGTGTGATGATACAAAATAAAGGATGAAAAGTCATAGAGCATGATCACATCTAAACAGCAAAAAACCCTCATTTTGGGTAAAAAGAAACCCAATGAAATATGCCAAAATGGCAACAATGACTAAGTGAGAATATGGTTAATTTTCATTTCTTATTTTCTTTTACTTCCCCCATTCAATTTTGAATATTAATGATTAGACCCTTATCTCATAAGAATCAACTCAAAATGGATTAAAGACTTACAAGTAAAACCTCAAACTGAAACTACTAGCAGAAAACATCAACTCAAAACTTATGACATTGGTCTGGGCAAGGATTTTTTGAATATGAACCCAAAAGCACAGACAACAAAGATAAAAATAGACAAGTGAAGTTGCATCAACCTAAACAGCTTCCCCACAGCCAAGAAAATAATCAGAGTGAAGAGGCAACATATGGAGTGGGAGAAAATACTTGCATACCATATACTTGAAAAGCGATTAACCTCTAAAAACATGTAAGAAACCTCAAAAAACTCTTTAGCAATAAATTCAGTAGCAATAAGACAACCCAATTAAACATGGTCAAAGGACCTGAATAGACATTTCTCTTTAAAAAAAAAAGAAAAAAGAAAAAGGTTTCAATTATGACAAAGTAAAATCAGTGGAAACGGATTAGGGAACTGAATTTTTATTTCATTTTATTTAAGTTTATTATTTTTAAGATCTGGGATACATGTGCAGAACTTATAGATTTGTTACATAGGTATACATGTGCCATGGTGGTTTGCTGCACCTAACAACCCGTCATCTAGGTTTTAAGCCCCACATGCTTTAGGTCCTAATGCTCTCCCTCCCATTGTCCCCTGCCTCCCCCCCCCACCCCCGGCATAGGCCTGAGTGTATAATGTTCCCCTTCCAGTGTCCATGTCTGAACAGACATCTCGTAAGAGAAGGCAAATAAATGGCCCATAGGTTTATGAAAAAATGCTTATCATTAATCAGGTAACTTGAAATTAAAACAAAAATATGCTGTCACTTCACACCTGTCAGAACGGCTATCCTCAAAAAGACAAAGGATAACAAGTGTTGGTGAGAACATGGACAAGAGGGAAACTTTGGACACTGTTAATGGGAATAAAATAAGTACAGCCATTATGGAAATCAGCATCCAAGTTCCTCAAAAACATTAAAATAGAACTACCATACAATCTAGCAATCTCACTGCCAGATATATACCTAAGGAGATAAAATTAGTATGTCAAATTGATATCTGCACACCCATATTTATTGTAGCAGTATTCACATCACACAAGACATGGAATCAACCTAAGTATCCATCAACAGATGAATGGATTCAAAAGATGTGGAATATATATACAATGGAACACTATTCAATTTTAAGAAAATAAGGAAATCCTGTTATTGGGGACAATTCGGTTCAACCTGGAGGATTTTTGAGTTTTCAAATTTTCAAGTCCAGGCATGGAAATTTTTTTCGGAAAATGTGAAATATCGACACCATTTTCTCCATCTCTGAGCCTAGATACTGTTTTCCTGGACTGGATGGATAACGTAAAGAAGAAACAAGAGAATAAGAGTATATTTCTGAGAGGAGGGGATGGTATAAGAACCACCAGCAACAGGTAAGTTTGGGGGTACCAAGTGCAGAAGTACTTGGGTCCTATTCCAGAGTCCGGCCCAGGAATGCAACAGGACTCCAAATTTAGGTTACACTCAGGCAATCATTGCTGACATTTATGAGCAATGTGTCTTAGCAAATGAGCATGAGCTAGCCACCCTGTACCCAGGCACTTCAGCAGAACATACAGTACAGAAGAATAATTTCCCACACGCCTACAGCAAACACAGTGCTTAATGTGTTTTTGGAGGATGCAGAATGACAAGGGAACAACCATGTTTCTTGACCCTACAGAGATATCAAAGACCCTAGGACTTCAGAAAAAGGAACAAGTTCCCTATGAAAAGGGTTGTGCATGGGATCAGGTAAGCACCCGTCTTCAAATCCTGGCACTAGGTCATGTCCCCTCCAGAAATTTAAGACAAAGCCCCAGAAAAAAGTGGGGCCTATCAGTCCTAAATTGGCTGAGATAAAATATGCAAGATTCACCAGAAAGTAGGCTTTGAAGTTCAGATTCCAGAAAAGGCAATTACTGAGATTCATTGCCATTACATGTAGATGGTTATGTGGAGGTTTCTAAGAATCCTTGTCCAGCAGCTAAACTGCAAAGCAGTAACAAATCAGACACGAATTAGAGTCAAGTCATTTTTGAGACAAGAGCTCATGGCTCAGAGAAGCAGCCAGCAAATGTGAAATGGACACTGAGAAGTCACAGTGAGTTTCTGAATTAGCAGTGCCCTGTGATGACGAGACTGTTGTAGAGAGTCTTATGGACTGCTTTAAACGTTCCAGGTAGTTCCATAGGTCCTGGCAGAAAAAGAAAATAGTAAACCTTTTGTTGAACTTAACCTTAGGCTGAGTTTCTTAAAGAACTCAAACTTTTCCTGGGGCAGGAAAGGCCAGTCTATTGACACCAGCTGTAGATACGAAGGCCAGGCCGCTGGAGGGGGCTCATTATCTGGGAAAAGCCACACCCTTAATCTGTCATAAATGGTGATGCCTGGGGCACAGTTGCGACTACACTTCAGTGGAACAGTCCAGGGTTTTTTTCTATTCAATTCCAAAAGAAACACATTTCAAAGGCAACTGCTGAAAACCCAAAGTACCAGCACCTTTTTTCTTTCTTTGGCAAGAAGGCAAAACATCCCCAAACTGTTTAAAAAAAAAAAAAAAATACTAGAAAACTGTTTTTCATAATCTGGGGTTATGCTGTCCAACAAGGTAGTCACTAGTTACATGTGACCACTGAGCATTTGAAATGGTACTAACCAAACTGAGGAAGCAAGATTTTCATTTTGCTTTGTTTTCAATTTAAATCAAATTTAAGCAAGCAGTGTATAATATTTTTCCATTAACCACGACTTTATTGGTTTGGAAGAACAAATTTACTTTAACCCATGAAAATGAGGCATCTGAATTCAGACTTGTTGTAAGTGTAAAATATCCTCCAGAATTTAATGATTCAGTGAATTCTTATCACAAACGTAAAATGTCTCATTGACAGTCTTATATTAATTACACATTAACATATTTTAGCTATGGCTTTAAATAAACCATTAATGTCACCTTTTTATTGTTACTTTGAGACATCCAGACAGCTTTTATTGAAAATAGTATCCAGAAAGATGGAATCCAGGAGAGGAAAGCGGCTTCCACACTGAGTGGAAGGGAACAGAGATGGAGTTTGGGAGGAGAAGACAGGCTTCCATGAAGCCAGTGTTTGTGGAAGTGGACTCCAGAGGGGAAATCCAGGATAGAGAAAAACAGCTTCCACCAGCACAAGAGTGTTCGTGGAATGGGATCCAAACATGGAGTCCCTTATTTTTACTTTTTAAAGTGGCTACTAGAAAAGCTTAAATTACATATATAGCTTTTATCTCCATTGGACAGCATTGACCTGGAAGACAGTTCAAATATATGGCAAGAAATCAGTTACTTCTTCCACATGTGAGTTTTGAGAACATTTATTCCTGCTACATACACACCAGTCTGTATTGACACATAATGAAAAAGACTTTTCTCAATCCCCTCAGATATAGAGAGGACAAGTGAGAGAAGATTGAGAGATATACATGGATCATATAAATTAAGATAGTGTGACAACATTATAATCATTAGGATTTAAACCTACATCTGCCAGCAGTCCAAGATTCAAAGTGACTTTTAATATTGATCTAAATTAAATTTGCTAGTTTTCCTTTTCTCTCCCTTTAATAGGTTCCATGAAAGTCAAGAATTTTAACTGGGGTGGGGGAAATAAGGCTGGAGAAGACAATCCAATAAAGCAATGTAGGACAGAAATGAGAAAACTCAGGCTTCCATCTTCTACTCCAGTACCTTCTGACTCTCATGACCTTAACGTATGTCAGTATCTTAGTTCTCCTATCAGTCAAATTTGGATAAAACGTACTGGACTCGGTGTTGAGACAAAATGAAAATATGAGAGTTAATAATCTGTAAAGTCACTACACGATGTAACCATTGGTATTTTATTGTTAGTAAAGATCTATTAATAGAAAAGTGACACTCCAGGGCTGGTCAGCATGAAGCCCTGGTAGTTGCTGCCACAGTCTGATTTGAGGTTCCTCAAATTATTCTTCCCCAGGGTAATAATTGTCTCTCTTCAGACCTGGAATCCTGCCATCCTCTCAAATCATACTTTGGGGGTTACTGCCTGCATATGTCAATGAACAGTACAGCCATGTGACATAGAAATGAGGGCCACAGAACCATGATTCATCGGTTATTAACTGTGTTAGCTGACAACTTGAAAATCATAGATCACTAAACTCCAAGTGATTTCTTGAAAAGCAGAGTAATGTTTCCACAATGAGGCCACAGAACTCACAGCTCTACATTTTACCTAAAATTTGCACATGGTCTGGCTTTGGCTTTCCCTCAATGCCTTACAACTGATAGTTTCATAGCCTTCTGGCAGTCGCCAGATACACTCAGACACTTCCTTCCAGTCCTGACAACATTACTGCACATTCTTTTAGGTCTGTTTTCAGCTCTGGCTACACATTAGCATCACCCGAGGAGCTTTTAAGTCTATACCATTGTGAGCCTTACACCCGGAGGTTTCTATTCAATTGCTCTGGAGTATGATCTAGAAAAAGGTACCTAAAGCCCCCCAGGTGATGTTAATATGCAGCCACGATTGAAAATGATTAGGTCCTTGCTTATCATGGACGTGTGTTTTACCATTTTAGTTTCTAATGCCCCTTTCTTTCCTAACCTACCAAGTACTATTTGAGAAACCTCTCATCCCCTATACTGCATATTTATTGGCATTATCTCCCAGCTCAGGCCTAGACACTGGACACATTCTGTCTCTGGCCACAATGATTGTGTAACCAAGGCTGAAAACCACCTTAAAGGCACGGGAAGAGTAATAAATTTGAGTCTCCCACCATATATGACGCATGATGACTTCATCAGATTTTTTTTTTTTTTTTTTTTTTGGGAGATGGGGTTTCACTCGTTTCCCAGGCTGGAGTGCAATGGTGTGATCCCGGCTTAAGGCAACCTCACCTCCTGGGTTCAAGAGATTCTCCTCTTCAGAATACTGAGCAGCTGGGATTACAGGCATGTGCCACCACACTTGGCTAACTTTTGTTTTTGTAGAGAAGGGATTTCTCCATGTTGGTCAGGCTGATCTCAAACTCCCAACCTCAGGTGATCTGCCCGTCTCAGCCTCCCAAAGTGCTGCGATTACAGGTGGAAGCCACCTCACCTGGCCCACTTTATCAGATATTTTTATGATTTTATGATACTTATCAGACATTTTCTCTTGGGAAGTTTATGTTACAGTGAAAATCAGGTATCATTAAGGAGTAGTTGTAATACTAAAAAGCAAGGACTGAAAGTAGTTAATTCATAAGAATCAATGATGGAATTCAAATAATATGATAGATCAGCTGCAGCACTGTGGTCTCTTAAATAGTTCAATTATTCATAAAATTACTCTGTAGTTTTCTAACATGCCATTTTTGTTGATTAATCAGTTGGTCAGACAACTGAGTAACCAGATGGCTTAGTCTATTTGGCTATTCAGTTGTTCAGTTTCTTGACCTTTTTACCCTGTGTATCCTTAAAATAAGCCAAATTTATCTCTCTTCAATGTAATGCAAATGCCCTTAAAGCCAGATTATACCGTAATTCCCAGCTGTGTCCACTTAACCATGTTATTCCCTTTTGTGCTCCCTTTCTTTCCTTAAAAGTTAGAATATCACCCATCTCCTATAATGGTTATAAACATGTTTACAATATGTATGCTACCTTGTACGATATGCATCCCTCAGATGTGAACGTGACCATCTTCCTCCTCAGTAATCTTTTTCTTATCAAAGGCATTAAAAGCCCTCAGAGATGATTAAATTGGTTATGACAAACAGTAGAGTTTAGCAAAGTAGTGAACTGTGAACACACCTAAAATTTTGTTGAATATTGTAGCAGAGCTGGAAATTTACTTTTTAGATATTGCCTTCACATCCACAAAAAAGCAGCAAGCCCACTGAAACCCATCTCTTTGTGCTAGGAAATAATCCCCTAACTTTCCTATTGCAACAGGTTGATTTACTGGTCCCAACTTTCTCATTCCTACCTAATAGAATGGCATATGTAGTATATGATGGGAAATGTGATATCCTTTAGCCAATGGGATATTAAGAAAATATGACAGGAGCAGAGCCTCGAGATAGGCTGGCACGTTTGGGCTTGTTATGTAGTGACCACCTGTGAAAACATGCACTGAGTGGCCAGTGCCGTTCCAGTGTGTGCCTTTGTATGTGACACATCGAAGAAATTCAAACCTAACCTGTTGCTTAAAGCCAAGCCTAGTAACTTGTAGCCTGATGCAAAACCACCAAGTCTAGTCCACCTTAAGTCAGCCAACCTCCACATGACCAGGAGAATCAATGCTGTTTAAAACCATTAGTTTGAAGGTAGTGATTGTTACTTGATATTATTGTCCTGAGAACTGACCAATACATCTACCCAAACAAACCTGTTTATTCTCATGATGATATTGTACCGAACCCCTATTAACCTCAGTAGCGAGGACATCAGGTTCAAGAGACTGAGGAATAAACCCCCAGCCCACAAATGAGGCTTTGGGTTTTCTTAAGGGTTTACATATAGGGAAGAGAGTTCATTGCAAGACAGAACTACCTTACCTAAAGAAATAGTCCAATAGTGGCAGACTCAGACAAGAGATCCACACAGCACAGCAGCAGTGCTGACAGCAGCGGGCTGGGCAAGAAACCCACAACTGCTTGGACGCAGCATGCAGCTTATATAACATTTCGCTTAACAGGCTGCCCTTAATGATGGTCACCTGGCAACCTTCAGCCAACCCAAAACTCAGGACTTCAATCTGCTCGCTGTATGGCCCGTGTTCCACGGGATGGCCTTGGGGCTCAGGTGTTCCTCATAGACAAAGAAGGGCTCTCTGGGTTGGCTACTCCCAGATTCTGTAAATCAGAACACACATTCAGGTGTGTCTGCAATGCAGGGTCATTCTAAGCTTACGCCTAAATTATTGCAATCAGGTGTGTCTGCAATAAGGGTCATTCTAAGGTTGCGCCTAAATTATTGCAATCAGGTGTGTCTGCAATAAGGGTCATTCTAAGGATATGCCTAAATTATTGCAATCAGGTGTGTCTGCAATAAGGGTTATTCTAAGGGTATGCCTAAATTATTGCAATCAGGTGCAATAATTACCCCATACATGATTACCTATCTTACTGGTTGTGTTGTTTTCTGTGTATGTTCGTGTATGTGTGGGTGTTTTAACAGAGTCAGATGTCAACTTTAGGAAGAATTCAAGTGTCTTACTCATTTCAGCCTGCTGTAACAAAATACCATAGACTGGGCAGCTTAAACAACAGAAATTTATCTTGTCACAATTCTGGAGGCTGCAAATCCAAGATCACGGTTACAGCATGGTCAAGTTCTAGAGAGGGCTCTCCTCCTGACATGCCAACAAACACCTTCTCCTGTGTCCTCACATGGCAAAAAAGAGCAAGCCCTCTGGTATCTTTCTTATAAGAGCCACGAGACCAGAGCCCCACCTGCATATGGTTATCTTACTCTGCTTAACTCCCAAAGGCTCCATCTCCAAATATCATCCCACCGGGGGTTAGGGCTTCAACATGTGAATTTGGGGAAAACACAAATATTCAGTCCATAACAACAAGGGACTGCAGAATCTATTTTATACAGTAATGTTTTCTTTTATACAAACTACATGAAAATGACAAAGCAAGTGGTTTAGTAATGTAATACCATGACAAACATTAAGAACTGAACTGAGCAGATACTTTATACTTCTGGTTCTGTTCATCAAAACTGAATTATCCAAAAATATAAAAGGAGAGCTATGGTTGTTCTACAAAAGTAAAATCTTCCTTCACATAGGAATGAGTTTGCGGGTTACTGTGCTAACCCACACCTGGAGTTTTGGGCATCAAGGTTGATCAGGGTCAAGGCTTTGGATTGTGGCTCTGGCTTGTGGAAGATCATTTTATGAGAGCATTCCAGGGCACCAGCTGGTCAGAAACTCCCATTCCAATGTGACATAGTCCCCAACAATCAGAGAGGAATAATCCAGGTGTATATAAGGTAATGAAAGAAATCTTGAGGCTTCCAGGCCTTATTAGCAAGAAGAATCACAAAGTGGAAATTTAAAAGCAGAACTAGAACATTTTCTAATTGAGGGTGGTAGAGAGAATTCTCATATATATATACTTGGCTGAGGTTGGGAGCTTTTAAGGATGCTGAGCTGGCTGCTGGCTTGGAATGAATGTGTGTGTGTGTGTGTGTGTGTGTGTGTGTGTGTGCGTGTGTGTGTGTGTGTATGTAGTGTAAATAAGCAACATTGCTAGTCTTCTTGTAATCTTATAATTGTTCATGAAATAAAATACGTTCTAGAAGAAGAGATCATCTAGTTTACTGGGAACTAGCAATGCTTATCTTGTCAAGGTTTAAATGAATGATAACGACTAATAGGAAAATTAAATCTAAGAGCACAGCCTCTGAACAGAAACTGTATACAGAGGTTTATGTACACAGCTGTGCTATGAAAAAAATTAGATGTGCTATGCCCTGATGCTTTTGCAATAAAGAGTTCAGAAATCTGTGGAGAGCACCCTACTCCTTAGTACAACCCAGAGCAGTCTGCTCTAGCCTCCTTAATTGGTATGCTATGATGAAACCCCTCTTGATTACACCACTAGGGTATAATAAGAGGCAGGTTTTACTTTAACGCCTTTCATCATACAGGAAGTAAACTGCTTTATGGATAAAAATAGCCATGTACAGACTCACTATTGACACCAGACACCCCTGGTGACTTCAGGGCTCATCAGCAATGCACAACCCTTTTAAAATAAAGCAAAGAGTCACATATATAATTGGAATCATAGGAATAATGAGAGGTAAATAGCAAGAGGCCAGGTTGCCTTGAGGGCTAATCTATAGATTAGAAAAAAAAATCGGGGCCTAAAACACACTATTGAGGGGGTTTAGGGATGGAGCTATTTTTAAAGCAGTGGTAACAAAACAACTGGTGTCACATAACACTCCAGTAACTAAGATAATTCGCTTGACTGCAAGACAAGCAAAATATAGGATGTTAAATGGACGACTATGTCTCAAGGTTATCCAAGTTAAAATTTGAAGCAACTGAACATGTCCCATTTTACAATGACAAAATGAACACTTGGTTTTCATCGTGTTTAAGAAAGGTGTCTTTGCCACATTAAATGCATTATCAGGAGATAGATTATTATCACAGCTGCAAGGAAAATATTTTTCAGATTCAACGATTCAAGAACCTTGTAGTATACAGAACTTGAACTGCTGTATGATGAAAAGTTAAATGTCAGCAATCAAAACAACAAATATTCAGGATAAAATGTTTCTAGCCCTTTCTTTTGAAAGTTTTCACATTGAGGAAGTATGCTTTTTATCTTCTCCAGTGATACTTTAACATGATCCTTCAAGTACCTAAATAACAGCAATTACAAAACTATATTGTTTTGTCATTAACAGCTGGCATTTTAGACATTTTAAAAAGTTTGCATATTAAATATGTCCTTAAAATAGTGCTTATCTTTCAGTCTACTTATTAGAAGTTCAAAACAGGGCTTTGGTTCAACTCTAGTTTCTGAAATAGATTTCTTAAATCATTGTAAAATATATTAATGGTGACTAAAATTTTAATGTTTCTAGAAAACATCACAGATGTAATCAGAACAAACAGGAATAAAAAGAACAAAAAGTAAAGGAAGGAGAGGGAAGGAAGAAGGAAAAAGGAAATGTAGGGAGGAGTAGAGAATGAAGGGTAGAGACCAAAGAGGTGAAGAGAAAAACTGTGATTTTTATTTTCAGCTAAATTAAAGCACAGGTAGAGAAAATCCATGACATTATGAGAGTCCTTCATTTACAAAACACATCATTTTAGGTAGGAGCGTTCTAATTGGTGGAATCTTTAATATTTGTCCAATCCAAATTATCCATTAACTGTTCTGTCTGATTTACTAGCTTTCATCTAATAGCTATCAGTTTCTATGTTTTAGCAACTTGAAATCATTTGCCCACTGTTGTTGTATAATACAAGCTGAAAAAGTTGATATGCCCAAAGGCTTATCTGGATTTTGTATTCATTTTTCCTATTTTAAAGTTCAAAACAAGTCATTTCTTTTTCTTTATTCTCTGCAGTCAATATAAAATGTGTGTTCATAATATTAAGCAGAGCATGACTGCTTAGAAGGCTTAGTTCAGTGGATTAGTAGACAACTATTTTTCTAATTAGTCTTCCCCTCTGAACTTTTCTCCACTTGCCACAGCAAATGGAAACGTAATGATAATCTCATAATATTTTCTGCCAAAATAAAGAGGCTGTCAGGCAATAAAGCATATCCATGTTAAATATCATCACAAATCCCATATGTAGAATTATCATTTTATTTTGAAGTTTTTCCACCAAAAGCCAAGAATAAAATTGCTTTGAAGAATAATTGTTATATGGTTATGCTTTGGCTCTATATTTAAGCCTCCGTGTAAGTCTTTAATTAATAATTTCTGCTACAGATCCTGTTCTGACAAGCTGTTTTGCTAAGGAGAATGCTCCCTTCCCTTACTGTCACCCACAAGAGTAAAGAAAGGCAAGACGCTGGAGTTTTGGAAGTCAGATTGGGATTCTGAAGGATTTCCTGGGCTCTGAGTATCATGCTACGCAGTAGAAAGTCACCTCCTGCCTCCCTAATATCCAAAACAAAAGATTTGAACTGGTAGCCATTTATCCAATTCAGGCCTGAGATACATTTGGCTAGATTTGATGGAGGATGGGTAATCTTCCAAATTAGGGCTTAGCCTGGAAGGATTCTTGGCTTTGCCTAGGTAAGAATTCAAGGGCGACTCACTGGGGCTAAACAGCTATTTTTTAGTGAACATAACTGAGCTTTGTGGAGCAGGGGCAATTCATAGGCAGTGCCTCCAAAGTTGGCAGGGTATGGCTGCTGGCTACTGTATTTATATCCATTTACACCCACTTTCAGTTAGATGTAAATTAAGCTGCAGATTAATGCAAATTGAGGGACAGAGTTATTTAGAACTTTGTAAGAAAGGAGTGGTAACTTCCGGGTTATTGCCATGTCCCTCATAAACTGTCATGGTGCTGGTGGGAGTGTCTTATGCTAATACACAATGAGGGCTGCCTGGGATCACTTTTGTTGTCATCTGCTGGTTTCTGCTGTTTTTCTCACTTCCGTTGGTCACCACCTGCTGCTTCCTGCCAGTTTCTTCGCTTGATCCTCTGGGGATTGGGAAATAAGTCCTGCCCATCTCCTACCTGCTTGCACAGAACTTTTAACTGGAGAACCTTTTTCCAGTTAGTCATCAAATATGCATTGATCTCCTACTATATATCAGGCACTGTTCCAGGTGCTTGGGATTCACCAGTGAACAACATACACTCATGAACAGAATGCCCAACTTATGAGGCAAATATATAGTGCACTGGGATATTTTGCATACAACTCCAGATTCTTAAGTTCCTCTTGAAAAAATAAAATATCTGGCCAACAATAGCTCTACATTCTGATATGTACACTGCTAGGTTGAAATGAATAGATGTTGCCCATTTTAGACTGGGCACGAACATTCCATTTGCCAGTATTCTTTCCAATTCATACAACGTCCATATGCATTTAGATCTTTGCTTCACCTATTTCCATTACCTTTCAGGTCTTTGTAGGTATTTTAATGGTGGACTCCATTCACTGTATTATATTAGTTTATTTCATTTCAGTTTGCATCATTTTGAGTTTCTGTTTTTAATCAAGTATGATATCATAGAAAGTATTTGTACTTAATTCTAATGCAGAATGTTATGGATTCTTATATTGGTTCTGGTATAAATAAGCTAAATAAATTTAAACATGTTTTTAAAACTCTGTGTGGCCCAGTTATATCATCAATAAGAATTTGACTTGCTAGTGGGTTTGAAACTGAATTCAATTCAAACTCATACTTCAATTAGGCTACTCTAATTTCAGTTTTATGGTTCTGTCTTCCGTATGCTGTATATTTTTAAATAAGGCTTTGTTGCTAAAGAAAGTTTGGGAATCATTGGGCTCTCTGATCTCTATGATCCCTTACAAGTTTAAACTTATACAATTTAATACTAATCAAAAGCAATTTGGTGTTCCTATTAAACTTCTATAAACAAATGCCTTACTTCCTTAAAATTCCCTAACTTTGAACAACGTCCTCAAAGATGCTCTGCCATAGTATTCAATTAGATGCATAATAAACTAAAAATATTTGCTGAAAATACATACACATCTGGTAAAATTGTGTTGGTAAGAATAGGAATAATAAATACAAAATGAAAATTGGGAGGAGAGAATTGTGGTGCATTTGGGAAGGGTAGCATATGGGGGGGGGGCTTCTAGAGTATTAGTAGTAATCTATTCTATTGTTTTTTTAAGAGAAGGGACCTCACTCTGTTACCCAGGCTGAAGCTTAGGGGCACTATCAGCTCCCAGTCTAACCTGGAATTCCGGGACTTAAGCCATCCTCCTGCCTCAGCCTCCCGAGTAGCTAGGGCTATAGGTGCACACCACTATGCCCAGATAGTTTTTTAATTTTTTCATAGACTTAGTGTCTTGCTGTGTTGCTCAGGCTGGACTCAAACTCCTGGGCACTAGCAATCCTACCACCTCAGCCTCCCAAAGCTCTGAAATTACAAGCCTGAGTCATCACACCTAGCCCTCTATTTCTTAAGTGAAGTGATTATGAGGAATAGTTCAATTCATTATTTCTCTGTATTCCTTACACATATCAATCTTATATGTACATACATTGCAAATGACAAAAAGAAAAGCAATTTTCTTTGATAATTCCTTTAAATGATGATCACATTGGAGGTCAAAATGTCACACCAAAAGGAAAGTAAAAATCTCAAAGTAAAGACATTTTGTTAAAATTATGAAGTGTTAAAATTGCAAGTGACATTTCATTTATAAATATTGTATTATTTATTAAGAATTATTTGAATAAGCCAAAATGATAAAAATGCTTGTTACATAGAGCAATATAAACGTAAGGCAGTAAGCATCTGCTCCTCCAATAACTCCAAAAGATGAAAATATGTTTGTTATACTAAAAAAGTCTAATCTGTAATATAGTCGGTGTTATATTTTGAAAGAAAAGTAAAACTATGATTTTCAATTACTCATAAAAGAATGAATTATTTTATATTTAACATAATTAGGTCAGAGTTAAATAACAGTAACATGTAATTTTTAAAATTGATAGAAAATGCATATTATATAAATGTGATAAACAGTATTCATACTGTTGAAAATTTGTATCAATAATAGAAGGTGACCTCCCTTCTTACTACAATTGTTTTTCAAAGGAAAAAAGAATATAAAAGATGAATAAGTGTACAGTTTGGAAAGGTTAATTTTCTCCTTTAAAAATGTTAACACTTTGAAAATACCTGCATTGAACTTCTCTTCGAAATTATTACTTCTTAAACCACAGTCTGCCAAGCAATTTGCTACTGAGAGCTCTCAAAATACACTATTAAATACATTTTGCAAACATAGCCAATTTTTTGAAATACAAATTTCAACTTTGCTTTTGAAATCAACTGATGAGAAATTGCCTAATTTTGAAACTACATTCACTACAAAATCCATCCTTCACCTAGTCACGTGCTAAATATCAGCATTATAAGGAGCTGTTTCAAAAATCTAGTTTTATGATCCATGTGCTCTTTTTAAACATTTCCATAAAATGTAATATCTGTTAGCAGCACTACTGATAATATTATAGGAAAATGCTGAATTAGTATTATATAGAAAATTATAAAATAGAAAAATAAACAGAGTTTAGAGTGTCTGAACATGTGTGCAGCAAAGGGATCAGTAGATGACTTATTGAGATATTTGTAATATCCTTTCATCTACTTTTATCTGTTTTATAGTTTCCTAGTAAATTATAAGCAGTGATTATACCCTTAATCTTTGGCTTTATGGAAAAGTATAAAATAGCTCTTCAGTTTTATTATGACTATATGGATATTTTGTTTATAAAGACATATGCTATTGTATTTTGGCCAATCTTTGTATTAATTTTTGTAAGAATATATTATGTAACCATTTATAGGGTAATAATACATATCATATAAATATTAAGAGTACAATAGCAAAATAAAGAACTATAGCTAAAATAAATGCCTCATAAGCAACCATCACACACACACACACACACACACACACACACACACACACACACGCACGTGCAGAAACAGGAATATTTTCTTTGCTGACATAGAAAAAATTTTGAGGTAACATGTCCTGTAAATATTCAAGTGGTCACAGGTAAAAATTTATAAATGTGTTTCTACAGTTTCAGCAGGAAGTGAGGTGCATTAGAAGAAAAATAATCATGATATACTTAGAAAGAAACCAAATTTTGATATACCAAGTGGTGACTCAGCTTAACTAAGCAAATATGTACCACACACAAAATATGTTATAGACCCTGATCATTCAAGATAAGTAGTCTCTAATTTGGAAACCAGCAACATACATTTTCCTGTATATACATGGGCAGATACATTAATCCATCCCTGGCATAGGAGTATCTCAGTGTACCAATCTGAACTCTTATAAAACATGCAGTTCAATATAACTCATTAAATGGCCCTATAGCCCAAATAATAAGCCATCTTTAGTATGCATGAGAAAAGCTCTCATTTCTATACAAAGAAATGGCAAAAGATTAGATTTGCAAAGCAAGATAAAAAGACACTTGTCAGATCCTAGACCTTCCAGGAAGCAGCATATATAATAAGAGAAAGAGAAAAAAGGTAAAGCATTACTGATATAGAAAAACAGCTTTACATTATAAATTGTACGGTGTCTATATACATGGGAAATTTTCTAAATTAAAAACAGGTCAATAAACTATAAAGAAGTTCGGCCAGGTACGGTGGCTCATGCCTGTAATCCTAGCACGTTAGGAGGCCAAGGCAGGTGGATCACCTGAGGTCAGGAGTTCAAGACCAGCCTGGTCAACATACTGAAACCTCATTTCAACTAAAAATACCAAAGTTAGCCAGACGTGATGGCTCACGCTTGTAGTACTTGCTACTTGGGAGTCTGAGGTATGAGAATTGCTTGAACCCAAGAGGCGGAGGCAGAGGTTGTAGTAAACCAAGATCACATCACTGTGCTCCAGCCTGAGCAACAGAGTGAGACTTGGTCTCAAAAAAAAAAAAAAAAAACAAAAAAAAAAAAAAAAAAAAAAAAAAACCTATAAAGAAACTTTCATTTATTATCAGCAATTAAAAGGATTAAGTGCAAAGATAATATAACTAAGCATTGAGAGAGAAACACAGGTATGTACAAGCCTATGGTATAAAAGTCATAACTCTTCGCAAGAAACAAAGTCTTTTGAATAATTCCAATAAAATGTATGTAGGTAGGGTGGGGAAAAAGTGGAAGAAGAAGGGAATTATAGTAGAGGAGGCAAGGTAGAAGGAGGCAGGAAGCAGATTACAAAGGGCATTTTGTGCAATGCTGAGGAGTTTATTTTTATCTTAAAAGCTATAGGGAGCTTTATAAAAATGCTCATTCCCAGTCCTCCATCCCAGAGATTCTGACTTAATTTATCTTGGATGGAGCCTGGTGATTCTCACATGTGGCTAAGGTTGCTAACGACTGTGTTGATGGATTTTAGGTAAACTACATGATCAGATTTATATTATGGAATAAACCCTAATCCTGGCAGTATTTAGACTGGTCTTGGGATAGACTAAACTGCACTGGATTTCTTATGATATTATCATTATAATATAGGAAAGAAGATCCGAAGACCTTAACTAAAGCCAGGGAGTAAGGATGAATAAGGAATAGGAGTGGTATTCATAGTTTTTCTGGAACTAGTACACATGAGAGGCAAGATGTTATAGTGATTATAAATACTGACTCAAATTCAAACTCTACTTCTGCCACTTTGTTGTTGTGTGAGCTTTGACAAGTTACTTAACCTCTCTAAGTCTCTTTTTGCTCATATGTAAAATGACAATAATAATACCTGCACCACAGAAATTTTCAAGTGTAGACCAGGTAAGGAAGTTGATAACTGATCGCAATATCAAAGATATAGCAAATATTCAACAATGGGGGACAGTCACCCTGAAAATCTAGCTGTCTCAGTAGATGTGCTGGATGTTTGAGAGGGAAAGGTATAGCTTGGCTTCTAGAATTTATATGCAATCTTTTTAAATTAAAATATAAAATATGTAGAGACAATTTGTTAGTCATAAGAGACTTGAGTTTTCACAAACGTAATGCTCCCATTTAACCAGTATCAGATCAAGAAGCTGAACATTATCAAAACTTCATACCCCTTTCAAGTCATGTCTCCTAGGGTATTTATTTGGCCTGCTAAATGTTTAGAAATAACAAGAGCAAGATTGTAAGAAGAGGTGTAGTAGAGAGGATGATACATTAATTTTGGACAAGTGGAGTAAAGGGCCTGTGAGATATTCAAATGGAAATTTCCAGGAAATTTCAAATGGAAAATTCCAGGAGATTTTGAGCAGTAGAAAGGGTAAGATACCGAACTGACTGACAGACATTAGCATCAAAGCAATAGTTGACATTAAAAATGGTCCTTTTCATAATTTTTTTTTTGGAGATGGAATCTCACTCTGTTGCCTAGGCTGGAGTGCAATGGCTCGATCTCCACTCACTGCAACCTCCGCTTCCTGAGCTCAAGTGATTCTCCTGCCTCAGTCTCCCGAGTAGCTGGGAATATAGGCGTCTACTACCATGCCCGGCTAAGTTTTATATTTTTAATAGAAATGGGGTTACAACATGTTGGTCAGGCAGGTCTTGAACTCTCGACCCCACCTCAGCCTCCCAAAACGCCGGGATTACAGGTATCAGCCACCGTGCCCAGCCATAATATTTTAATTGTGTATGATTCAAGTGATTAGGCATAATGTGTTGCTTTTCTCATTGCTCTAAAAGTAAGAAAAATGAAAGAAAGAGACTCCACTCTTTTGCTAGGTTTAACATTGTATTGCATTTCTCTTATTATGTATGTATATATTTATTTCTGTACACATCTCTATACTGGGACCATATGTCCTTCCACAAAGAAACAATCTTATTTAAAATTGTTTTTAAATAAATAAGTAAAAAGTATTGTAAACTTTTACATTATTTTGCTACAGAAATACAAATTTTCTTACTGATTAGAGATGCAGCAACATTTTGCTTTTCAACTATATTAGAAACCCTATGTGCATTTTTAAGGTAATTTCATAGAAAAGTAGGAAGTACATAAGACATGAGATTCACTAACTTGGTGAAAACTTAATTGCTCACAAGAGAAAAATGCTAGACTAGTCCCCTTGGCAAAGAATCTATAATTAAAAGATTCTAAAAAATAATTTGAAGCATTTCCAGTTACCAGAAAAAGGCATAGTTGAGAAAATGCAACTTTTTGCTACTGATATTCAATAAATGTTTACTATGTATGTAAGTTGTGGCTAAGTCTTTCTTTCATTCTTTGAGTCTTAGCATAAACACCACCTCCTCCAACACCACCTGCTCTAAATTAGGTTTCACTGGCCACTCACTTGTCCCCTTGTCCATGACAGCACTCAACATAATTTGAAAGTATACATTTAATTATTTTTTAGCCAGCCTATTGACTGTCTTCTCCTTAATGTATCGGTTTGTGACAGTTTGAACCGTATTCATTTGGTTCACTGTCATACTCCTGGCACCCAGAAGGGTTGTTGAATTATTGCAGAGATTCTCAATCTTGATGCTACTGACATTTTGTACAAGATGATTCTTTGCTATGGTGGGTTGACCTGAACATTATTACATGTTTAGCAACATCCCTGGCCCTCTACCTACTAGACATCAGTAGGAAACATCTCTTCTTTTACGCCACTAGGAATATCTTCAGATATTGCCAAATATCCTCTGGATAACAAAATCCCCCAGCGTTGAGAATCACCGAACAATTTAATACGTAAATGAACAAATGAGTAAATGAATGAATGAGTTAAGGAATAACTGTCTGATTGCTCAGAAAACAGAAGTAGAAGCAGGAGAAAAGTACCTTCCAGTCAGATGGTGATATGGTTTAAATTCTTGTCCCCAACAAATCTCATGCTGAATTGTAATCCCTAATGTTGAAGGTGGGGCCTGGTAGCAGGTGATTGGATCATGGAGGTGTTTCTCATGAATGGTTTAGCACCATCTCCTTGATGCTGTTCTTGTGATAGTGAGTGAGTTCTCACAAGATCTGGCTGTTTAAAAGTGTGTAGCACCGCCCGACTTGCTGTCTCTCTTGCCCTTGCTCCCACCGTGTGAGACATCTCACTCCCCTTCTGCCTTCTGTCATGATTGGGAGCTTCCTGAGGCCTTCCCAGAAGCAGAAGCTACTATGCTTCCTGAACAGCCTGTAGAACTGTGAACCAACTAAAGCTCTTTTCTTTATAAATTATCCAGTGTCAGGTATTTCTTTACAGCAATGCATGAATGGACTAATACAGAGGGAAGAGTAAATAAGTAGACATTGAGGGACTTGAAAGCTTATTACATTCAAGAACTAAGACAGAGCAGGCTTGCCTGGAGCTACAAGAGCAAAGCTGAATTGAAATGGAAGAGGGAGACACGGTCCAATTATGTAGGTCAAGGTAAAAGGTTTGGAATTTACTCTTGGTAGAATGAGAGGAGTTTTAATGAAGAGGTGAGATGATTTAATTGACCTTTCTAAAAGGTTGCTCCAAGTGCTACAATTAGGATTTATAGAAGGGGTCATGAGTATATGAGAGTAAGCAGTTAGGGTGCTATTTCAGTACTCCAGAAAGGAACTGATGGTACACAGAAGTGTCGAGGTTGAGGGGGACTGCACTAATTTGTATGCTAGGCCAAATCAATCTGCCAAGCAAAATGGATTCTATATAAATATTATGATCATGAACAATGTATTGGAAGGATATTGTATGCATAAGACATAGGTTGCTTATTTTACATACTTGTAGATGAAACTAAAGAGCTAATTTTCTGAAAGATTTTGAAACTTGCTTACTGTATGTATTTGTTGAATGAGTATGATATCTTCCAATTCCAGAAGAAAAGCATTCGATAGTGTAAATTCATGAGAAAATACGCTGTTGAGTATTATTGGTCTTATAATGCAAGCTTCACTTAACTTTATCATTTTGGAATAATTTTCTCACTGTGTTGTTCATTTCATTGTGTGAAACAGGTTGAATAAATTATTCATGAAACTACTTCAAAATGCTTTGTTTCAGATTTTTTAAAAATTGGTGTTCACATAACTGCTTTGCCAATGCAAGGTTTCATATGAAATTTATTGTTTGCTTTTATGAAAATGTTTCGTATTACTTTTGTGTCAAATCTTTAGTAACAAGCATTTTGATAATTTTTATTCTTTTCTCATAATCTCCTTCTTTTCCTGTCCCACTATAGATTGTAGTAAATATGGTGTGTGTCTTTCGTGTACATACAGTTCTACAAGGAAATAAAAAAATCAAGTCGTTCATTGAATTAATCACTAATAGGAGAGAATTGATCAAAATTTGCTGTAACTTTCTTCCTTCAAAATCACCAGAATTCTGGTAAAGCTTTTTATATAATAATTTGGACTACACATATTGGTGACAATTCAATCACTGACAGCAGAACACAAAGGAATTGGGTAACGAGATCACTAAGGGAATGTTTAGCCTAGTAAAGACAGTTTCTCAACATTCAAGAATAATTCAATTACATAAAAATTTGCATAATAATATTTAAATGGCAACATACTTTTGAATACTTATTAATGCATACCGTCCAGAGATCTGAAATTTACAAGATGATATAGTTTAATTTGAATTTAAATTTTCTTACTAATTTTAGCAAAATAAACTTCAGGTTGATAAGAACATAGAACCTAAAGAAATGAATAGCTCTTCACTCATTTATTTTGGTTGTAAATACTGCTAAACACAAAATCAGATGCCCACAGCTCGCAAGCCGATACATTACACATCTCATCACATTGCTCCTGACTTCCCTCTCCCAAATTCCTCTATACCTCATAGAATATGATATTAACCTGCTGCTAACTTTTTGAAAGGAGAATAGTTCTGTTGTTATGAATCACCCTTGACTCTTTGCAAGACCAAACATGACAATAATTTAAAATGTAATGTAGGCTTTAATCAATAATAAAGCTTTCTATTAACTTATGATATATCACATACTTTATTTTATTCAGCGACATTAATATCATCACCAAACACTATTATAATTTCTCCTATTTTAATGTCCTGTTCTACCATGCAGGAGAGGACAGCTGCAAATTATCTTTTCCATGGGAAATAGCAGCCAACCTATAGCTTGTAGACTTCTAAATTTCTTCCCCCTTTTCAAAATCTAATGTCTACAATTTCAAAAAAACACTGAAAATATTTTTAATGTACATTTTGCACCACACATTTAACTTCTCAGTAATCAAATTTTACAACGTTTGAACGTAAAACGGAAGTGTTAAAAGTCTGAGGGCACAAACAACCTTTCAGCATTTTACGAGAGATCCTGTATCTTCATGTTGGTGAATTTAAAGTCACTTTAAGTTATTTCTTTCTTCTCATGAGACTGTAGATCTGAGCAGTCTTGTTTCTAGCACTGACTAGGATCACTTAAATGCGACATTTTCATGAAAGACAGCATTTACTGTCAATCAGTAGGATTATAATTACAAAATAATGATGCTTTATGGACCCATTCTAAAAATACTTTGACATCTGAATCTATGAAAGTTAGGAATCAAACACCAAAAAGAATCTCCCAGATTCACATGATTAAAGTCCCTGAGATAGTTGATAATTTTAAAAATTCTGTGTCATGCCAATTATGTGAACGTATGCTAGTTCGATCACATTTCCAAATTTAATATATATTGTTATGGTATGTTAATTGACTACAAAAGGTATCAGGAAGTTGATATTTGCTACATGAAAGAAAGATGTGTTCACGAAATCCTCACACCTTTGCATCTCACTAGGTTAACAGGTTAATTACATCTGAAATCTTATTTTGGTTGATAGTCTGATAAGTTAATTTAAGGCGACCCAGGTACTGTCTAACTGTTCTGTTTTTATTCCAAATAGGGTATTGACCCTTTCTAAAAAGGATTATGTAGTCTTGTCTATATGAGCAAAAAAAAAAAAAAAAAAGTAAGATTGAATATAACCATGGGTACTAAAAAAGAATATCAGTATACATAGGTAGAATTTATTTGCCATAAAGAATAGTTCACTGCTATAAGAATTGCTTACAAGAGACTCTGCTGGATAATCAACCTTTTAGTCAAGCTCCAGGGAATGCAATCTAGTTTGAACTCAATATGTATTAGGGAAACCACAAAATGAATAATATGTAGTCATTCTATGGATGAGTTCACAATCCAGATAGTATTTTCAAGGGGGTGATGAGGAGTATCTCACCATGTCAGAGGAGTATCTTTCTGCCTTCTTAAGTATAACACATACAGTTAATATAATATTTTCTTGAAGTAACAGCACAGAGTCAAGCTTTGTAGGATAACAGATATTTTCTACCAAGTTTCACGTTAATCTCTTACTCAAGTTTCTGGCCATAGTACTCTGTAACATGCTCAATAGATAGTTTTTGTAGAAATGCATTCAAAAAATTTATGCTATGAATGCAACAACAAAAAAAGCAGTATGTGCATCCAATAAGAAATTGAATTCAATAAGTAGATAAGCTTGGCTAAATATTTGAAACTCAAAAACTCATTCATTGTGCAGTAGTAAAGAAAAAGTGGGAAACTGGAAATTAATGTAAAATATTCAAATACAGTCTTACTATTTTAACTAACAAAGCATAATATTTTACTGATGTCTGCAAGCCTTTTCTTCTTCTTCCCTCTTTCACTTTTCCAATCCTGCCACCCACCGCATACCTTTCTTCATTTGGAATTTTGGTTTACAACACTCAGTTGTAGACTCATGCATATTACTTGTGTTTTAGTCTTATTCATTGCACAAAGACAAAATACATAGGATATATTGATAAGAAAACCAGAAATAATCTGTTTCTAAAATTTCTAATACCTGATGTTGATGTATCAAAATTATACAATAATTTAATAGAATGAGAATTGCACACACACACACACACACACACCACACACACACACACACACACACAGACACACACAGAAGCAGCACAGTAAAACCCAACCTAACCCAAGTCACAACAAATGTTTTTCTGAGTAAAGAGTTTTCCAAACAGCTGAGAGCTAGTACTTTCGGTGACAGAACACCTCAACTTCTTGATGAAAGGTTTATGTGAAAATGATTATGTAGGACAGCTCCCTTCCCCTCCCTGCCCCTTTTTTTTTTTTTTTTTGAGAAGAGTCTCGCTCTGTCCTCAGACAGGCTGGAGTGCTGTGGCGTGATCTCAGTTCACTGCAACCTCTGCCTCCCAGGTTCAAGCGATTCCCCTGCCTCAGCTTCACCAGTAGCTGGGACTATGGGCACACCCCACCACGCCCGACTAATTTTTTTTTTTTTTTTTGTATTTTACTAGAAATGGGGTTTCACCATGTTGGCCAGGATGGTCTCGATCTCCTGACCTCGGGATCCGTCTCGGCCTCCCAAAGTGCTGGGATTACAGGCATGAGTCACCCGCGCCCGGCCCCCCTTCTTATGTACGGTATGTTTTAAATAATATTTTCTTGATGATTTAGGGTTAGAATTATGATGTGATGATGTGACCGTGGAAGCATTAATCTCAGGAATATGTGTATGTACAGCCCTAGAATGCAATTTCTTAGAAAGGTTCAAAATATCTTTTTACCGTTATAGTTTTTTAGGAATCTGAACACTTACTAGTAAAAGGAAACATGACGTTGCCTTCTCTCCAGTAGTTTCTTTCTTTCTCCACAAAACGATGTCTTAGGGTTCTCTTCATTATGAGTATTAACAGTAACCAGTATGACCAGAATCTCAGACAATAGACACTATTATGTTCACATAGAACTAATGTTTATTCCTGTCTGCACTCTTCATAAACAAATTGGAAAGGAAAAGCCACCCTCACCATTTCAATATTTTCAGCTGACACATTTTATGAATTCCTTTACAATGCAAAAGTGGTCTATATTTTTATTAGATGGGACTTCTCAAGGCATGATATAGCCTAAAATTTTCTAGAACCTCTGAATCCTTTATTGACACTGAAGGTCCCTGATAGTGCCCGCAAAATGAACAATGCTATCTTGTAAACAATTTCACATTATATTTGTAATGTACCACAGTAATTGATGTTATGGATGATGATGCAACTGGGGATGGGAAAGGGAGGTAAACACAAAAATGCATATTCTAACTCAAATTCACTTTCAAAACGTTGTGCTCCCAAGTTTTCCTAGCCATAACATGTTCTGATTTGTTACTTTCACATTAAACCTTATGTAGTATATTGTAGAACTTAATTCATATCTGCTAAATTAAATTAGTGAATACACAAAATGGAAAACTGAGGTAAACTGTGTGCTACCTATACTAAATCAAATTACAGGTTTAAAGTAACATAAATTTAATGAGTTTTAGTAAAGAAAAATGTTTTATTCTAAACAATTGTCTGCATTTAAAACTTGCCAATGGAACTATGAAAAAATGCTCAAACTCATTTTTCATTCATAAAATTCAAAATAAATCCACAGCTAGAAACAATTTTATACTCAATAGAGTAGCCAAAAGTTAAAAGTTTGACATTATCAAGTGTTAGAATTTGGGGAAAGCAGAATTTTTAAGTTCATGGGCATTCAAATTGCTGCAACCAGTTTTAAAAATAACTCGGCATAATCTTGTAAACTGAGAAATACATCATGTCAGTTAGAATTTAAGCAGACATGGAAAGCCGTTTGATATTTTAATCAGAAACCTTCAATTACAGAGTTCAACCAAATGAGAAAAGAATTGAGTTGACAAACTGTGGAGGACAAAGTGACCCAGAATTTAGCAACCACAGGAAGCCACTAAAGTGCAGAGAGAGAAAGGGAGAGGAGCGAAGGGAGGGAGAGAGAGGGATGGAGGGGTGGGAAGAGAGAAGGAGGAGGATGGGGAGGACAAGGGGGAGAAAGAGAGTGAGAAGGAATATTATGCAGCCATCAAAAACGATGAGTTTGTGTCCTTTGTAGGGACATGGATGAACCTGGAAACCATCATTCTCAGCAAACTGACAGAAGAGCAGAAGATCAAACACCGCATGTTCTCACTCATAGGCGGGTGTTGAACAATGAGAACACATGGACACAGGGAGGGGAGCACTACACATTGGGGTCAGTTGGGGGGAAATAGGGGAGGGACGGTGGGGGGTGGGAAGCTGGGGAGAGAGAGCAAGGGGAGAAATGCCAGATGTAGGTGATGGGGAGGAAGGCAGCAAATCACACTGCCACGTGTGTTCCTATGCAACAATTTTGCATGTTCTTCACATGTACCCCAAAACCTAAAATGCAATAAAATAAATAAATGGGAAAAAAAAAGAGTGAGAAGGAGGAGGAGGGGAAGATGGAGGAAGGGGAGGAGAAAAAGAAGGAATGGGGAAGAGGAAAGAAGAAGGCAGGGTGCATGAATTCAGTGAATGAGGGGATGAGATTATTCATCGGAAGCTGGAGCTACAATGGGCCTATCTGGTTGGAGGTGGAATGTCAAAGCATTTGCAGCTGTTGCCAAAGATACGGTCTGAAACACAAAGAGAGGAAGAGAGGCGCTTTTCCATCTTCCCTGACTCTCCAATCCTTCACTATTAGACAAACAGAGCTGGAAGTCAGCTGGAAATGGAAGCCTTGCACACACAGTCTGCAGAGGTCAGTTTCCCAGTGGTACACAGTAGAGCAGTGTAAAGGAGCCAAAGAGTGTATCTCAGGGCACACACATGAGCCCTGTGACCCAACAATCCCACTCCTACATGTATACAAGGAACCTTGTTTGCAATAGGAAAAGAACTAAAACTGGAAACAACCCAAGTATCCATCAACAGTAGTGTGTATAAATAAATCGTGGTTTATTTCTGTGATGGAATATGACAGTGAAAATGAATGAACTACTGCTGCAGTCACAGACATGGATGAATCTTAGCAAAATAATGCTGATTGAAAGAAAGTCACAGAGGAATAAATGCAATATGATTCCAACTATGTGAAGTTCAAAAGCATGCAGAGCAAGACTATTTATCTTTTAGGTAATACATACATATGTGGCAAGACTACAAAACAAAGCAAATTTCAGGACCATAGTTATCTCCGGTGGCAGTGGGGCAAGTGATAGAATTGGGGATGGGTGCATAGATGGCTTGAAGTTACTGTGGAAAATTCAAGGTAATAAACACATTTGCTTATCGTTATGACCGAAACTGTATGTCTTAAAATCTTTTATTCTTATGTAATAAGACATTTTTAAAAGACAAATACATGTTGAAGTGATTGGCAAGTTAGTATCACAACATCAACCTAAAAGAAATAAGCTTTTTTTTTTTTTTTTTAAATCTGAAAAGAGTTCCCTTTTCAGCTTGCTGGGTTTCTTGCTCTGAAAGATGAGGGTTTAATAATCATAGCAGATCAGAGGCTTCAGTAGGGAGGGGTGGGGTAGCTTATTATGAAAAATGATTTTACCTCTCATTTAAAAGTGGCCTCTGGTAACATTTTTCTTGAAGCTTCTGATTATATATATCACTGTCAGTCACTTAGCAACTTTGAAGAAACAGTATTCCTGCTGAAGGGCTCTATTAAAGTTACTATGTGTCTACATAATACAAAAAGTCATTTAAAATTATTGCTTTAAGAAGTACTTATTGAGTGCCTGCTATGTACATAACATCAAACTGTGAGCTTAAACTGGACTTGCATAATTTATATTAAGGAAAACAGGCAATATATAGGGCTTTTCGATACAAAAATACCTGAAAATGAAATAGCACAGCTATCATCCACATGAGACCAGACATGAAGCATTCAGTAGCAGTGGGCTGGAGCTACAAGTTATCTTCTTGAGACACGTTGTCAAAGAAGATCATAGCACTAGATAATTGGGAAATCCAGTTGGAACTGTATAGCAGACACTACCCAGTCTGTGGATTTACCTCTGGCTTCATCAACCCTGTGATGGACAGCTTCAGGTATGCTAAAGGCCCACCAGGTCAAGCACCCACTGCATCTCTGTGTTTCTGCCTCAAGACTTTCTCCAAAGTTATAGAAACTCACTCATCCTACACACAGCGGGGGACCTGATGTCTCTGAGCAATATTCAATTAATGAGGCACTGGAACCAGAGACATATTCCTCAGCCTCTCATCCTTCAGAGGAACAATTATGAGTACATTCCACAGCATTCCTCAGAGGGTCTTCACAGGATTGAACAACAGTTTTCCGCTGAAGTAGCCAGCTCTATAATATACTATTTTTTTTCCGTATTTCCCCTGCCTCCCACTTATGCTCCCTATGATCAGCTATCAAATGAGATAGTTACTCTCTAGTCCTTGCCTCAGGCTTAGCTTTTAAAGAAATCCAAACTAAGACAAACTATGACAAATTGCAATCTAAACGAGATTCTTTCCTCTCAGGGGGAAGCTTAGTCCCCCCATCAAGCATCATTATCAAAATGAACGCAGACTACAGAGGAAGAAAGTATTTGCCTTTACTGAAGAAAGTCAGACTCATGACCCTCAGGTTAGAGACACAGAGTAATGCAGCTAACTCTGGGGCGAATAGGTACAGATTCAGAGTGGAAAGACTTTAAAACAGCAATAAAATCCTAGAAATAAAGCTATCAGCTAGGTACAGATCAGATCCTGAGAGCAAGAGTACTAAGAGGCTCATAGAAAAGGATTCAGGAGGGGCCAGGCGTGGTGGTTCACTCCTGTAATCCCAGCACTTTGGGAGGCTGAGGCTTGTGGATCATGAGGTCAGGAGTTCAAGACCAGCCTAACCAAAATGGTGAAACAGTCTCTATTTAAAAAATAACAAAAATATTAGTGGGGTGTGGTGGCATGAGCCTGTAGTCCCAGCTACTTGGGAGGCTGAGGCAGGAGAATCACTTGAGTCTGGAAGGCGGAGGTTGCAGTGAGCAAGATCACACCGCTGTACTCAGCCTGGGTGACAGAGCAAGATGCCACCTCAAAGAAAAAAAAAAAAAAAAAGAAAGAAAGAAAAGAAAAGGATTCAAGAGGGACCAGGACAGCAACTTAAGGGTCACAGTAACCAGCAACATTTTGTTTTGGCTAAAGTTTATTACTGGGTGCAGACAAGCAAGAGATAGATATCGGAATCTATTCGTATAGACTTTGGATCTCATGACATGGCAAGGTAAAATCTCGAGGTAGCCATCTGCAACATGAAAAACGGAGAGGTATTTGCAAAAGGAAACATGAGGAGAATGTTTCTAGTGGCACTGCCCAAAATAACACAATAAACAAAAAATCTTCCAGCATCCCAAATGCCCTCTGGCAGGCAAATGGACAGTTAACCTGCTTATATAGTAGTCAAAAGAAAGAAATGACTACTACGTGAAACAATCGAGATAAATTCTAGGAATGGGATGATGCATGAGAAAATATGAGTCCTAAATATCCTTTTAATAACATTTAAATACAAAAACAAACTCAAAACATTTTGCATCATACACTAAATATTTTCAATGGTCTCCTTTATTTTCACAATAGCCCTATAGCATATTTACTATTATTGTCCCGTTTATTTATTTATTTATTTAAGACAGAGTCTCGCTCTCTTGCCAGGCTGGAGTGCAGTGACGCGATCTCGGCTCACTGCAACCTCTGCCTGCCGGGTTCAATGGATTCTCCTCAATCAGCATCCCAATTAACTGGGATTACAGGCATATGCCATAATGCCCAGCTAATTTTTGAATTTTTGGTAAAGATGGGGTTTCTCTACGTTGGTCAGGCTGGTCTTGAACTCCCAACCTCAGGTGATCTGCCCGCTTTGGCCTCCCAAAGTGCTGGAATTACAGGTGTGAGCCACCGTGCCCGGCCTATTGCCCCCTCGCCTTGTTTTTTTTTTTTGGATGAGAAAACTGAGGCTCAGAGAACCTAAGTAACATTCCGTAGGTCAGATAGCTAGCAATTCGTGCAGACAGAACTCAAATCCAGGTGGTAATGCTCTGACACCCACACTCCTAACTGCTACACTAAACTGGAACCAATATTGTTGAAACATAAATACATCTGATAAAACATTTAAAAATATGACATGATTATAAATTTAGGCAATGTTTACTATCCCAAAGTTGGGGACACTGGAGGTTGGGATGCAGAAGGTGTGCTTTATGTGATTGCCAATGTTCTAGTCTGTTAAGTGGAGATAAGGATGAGACCAGAGAACAGGAGTGGTATAAGTGCAAGATGAGATCTTGTATTCCCTTAAAATTTTAATATTTTGCTCATTTGAATTATTGTGAATTGATTTTGATTTATGATATGAGGTAAAATATAACGTATCCTGATATCTGAATTTTTAGGCGGCCCCTTACGTTTCATGATTCAGACATAGCCATCTTTTCTGGGAGAGGAATGGGAGTAGGTACACACAGAACTTATTCTAAATGCCTTTCGTAGATGTCACTTCATAGATTGTGTATTTGCTTCATGCGGCTTGGTGTGAGGGCTGATGAATGTTAAGCAAAGGCTAAATCACCCCGTCTCTCCTTAGTACCACCACTGAAGTCACTTTCTGGCTATAAGTTTAAAAGGAGAAATTGAATGATGATTATTGAGCATCTATACTGTGCCATGACATTGGTAATTGTGCCTCACTTAATTCCTTCAGTAGGTACATAAAGTAAGACTTCTTATTCTCATTTTACGGAGTATGTATTCTTACTCTCATTTTATGGAAGAATAATACTTACTTAAAGTATTGTTATTTGTGAATTAAAAACTGGGGCTCAGAAATATTAAGAATATTGTCTAAGGGCAAATATTTCAAGTGCCATAAATTCTTAAATTTCATGCACATTTTGCATGATTTTTTTCAACCTCTTTTGCCTGGCTTATTTGGGGAGGTGGTCATAGTGATTAGGGCCAAATGAATTGAAATATATGAAAATGATTCCTAAACTGTAAGGCATCATATCAACATTAATATAGTATAATTAATAATGTTAATAATAAAATCATTTACTTCTACTTCTAGTATTCATAATAGAGATAAAGATAAATTTTGCCTATTTTAGAGTGCCATATGAAAGGAAATAAAATATTATTAAGAAGAAAAGTTTACTCTTTTTACATTGGGAAAATATCCATCAGAGTCAACAATCACTGTCCTCATTCTCCCCAAAATAGAACATGCTGAGATTTATGCTATATTTTTGAACTATTTCTATTAACACAATTAAAATGCTGAAATGCATTTGAGCAGATGTTTATATTCTGAACAAGTGTAACTGGAAATATTTCCTACTCTAAATTGAGTCAGGTGTAATATTGTAAACAGGATGATAAGCAAAAATATAATATAAAATTTCAAAATTTACTACTTGATTCCAATGTCCAGAAAAGAACGAAAGTATAAATCATTTAAAACTCTAGCCAATTTAAGCAGCTGTAATCCCTTTAGACCTCATTAAATTTACTTTATCTCTGACAGTAGGTGATACCATAAATGAGTAAAAAAACATATTTTAAATGTCAATATTTTGTCTCTATGGATAATATATTTTACTGTTGTATATACCTTTCTAAAACCCATAAAAGCTTTTTAGAGATATGGTATTAGTGTTGATATCTATTGAAGATAAAATTGGCTAAAGTTTAAAAAAGCGTAACATATTTTTTTCCAAGCACAGCCCATTAGTATTATACATGTAATCTTTGTTTTTTATTTTTGTCATATGCATATAGAAACATAGTTTAGCAAGTGTTCTAATGGGGTTTAAAAAGCATATTTTTCCAGCATTTGGTAGTATAGTAAGAAAATTATAGTTAACAATAATTTATTGTATATTTCAAAATAGCTAGAAGAGAGGAATTATAATGTTCCCATCACAAAGAAATGAAGGTTTGAGATGATGGAGATCCCAATTACTCTGATTTGATCATTTATACATTGTATACATGTACTAAAACATCACATGTGATATGCTTTGGGTCTGTGACTCCACCTAAATCTACTGTCAAATAGTAATTGGATCATGGGAGCAGATTTCCCCCATGCTATTCCTGCGATAATGAGTGAGTTCTCATGAGATCTGAAAGTGTGGCACTTCCTATCCCTCCACCCCCCAGCTCCTGCCACCATGTAAGACATGCCTCGGTTTCCCTTTGCCTTCTGCCTAGATTGTCGGTTTCCTGAGACCTCCCCAGCCATGCGGAACTATGAGTCAATTAAACCTCTTTTCTTTATAAATCACCCAGCCTCTGATAGTTTTTTACAGCTGTGTAAAAATGAACTAATACAACTTGTAACACGAAAATACGTGCAACTGTCATATATCAAAAACTACAAAGTATTTTTGTTTGCTTGTTTACTATATATCTCAGATATTTTGGAACCACCACCACCACCACACATCACACACAAATTCACAAACATAATATGTTATAAAACATAGAAAATCAAAAAAGAACAATTTCTAAAGCTATGCTTTTTCAACTGATGGTCAGGGAGGAAACTGAATTTCAAAATCTCTCCTCTATAATTTCTAACTGTATGTTGTCGCTTCTGGGGGAAAAAGAAATAAAGATAAATTGTATCTTCTGGCTGTATTCAGAAGAGTAAAAAATGGTTGGTGATCTTTGCTGTATGGATTTTATGTGATGGGTTTTCTGGTTTACACTTAGGTTTGCTGAATAAATCCTCCTCATTTGCAGAAAGACAATATGGCTTTGTGGGAGTGCTGAAGGCACAGTCTTTGTCAGTTCCCAGGATGGGAGACTCCCAGTACATCCTGTCATGCCAGGATTTGCTCTGCCTGCCAAGAAGGAAGAAGCTCATGATAGCTTTCTGAAAGACTTTGAAAAATGGAGCTGCTCTACAGTTATCATCGCCAAACCAAAGATAATGACTCAGTAACGTTCATCTGATAGTTTAAAAAAAGAAAAGAAAAGTGTTCACTTCTAGATCAGCCTTTGGTAGAGATACGGAGTAGGGACTAGACAGTCCCTAGTCATATTAAAATGAAGTTTTGACCTATTATGCTGAAGTCTAAGACAAAGGTGCTTATTTAGTTTCCTATTTTATGACTAAAATATATGTGACTGTAGGACTCCTCTGTTGACATATACACACGAACTTGTCTATTGTAAGGGTCTATATTATTAGTATGACTACATATTAAATAATTTTATTATCTGAAAAATTTGAGTGCATTAAAGATAAAATTGACTCCTGAAATCTAAGTCCTATTTAATCGAAACTTGCTTCAAAATGCCCCCAAAGTTTCACCATGTATTCTTTATTTGAGTGTGTGACAAGATCTCACTCTGTCACCCAGATGAAGTGCAGTGGTGTGATCCCGGTTCACTGCAACCTCTGCCTCCCTGCTCAAGTGAATCCCCCCACCTCAGCCTCCCAAGTAGCTGGAACTACAGGTGCCCACCACTACACATCACTAATTTTTGTGTTTTTCGCAGAGATGAGGCTTCACCATGTTATCCAGGCTGGTCTCGAACTCCTAGGCTCAAGCAATCTGCCTGCCTTGGCCTCCCAAAGTGCTGGGATTACAAGCATGAGCCACAGCACCTGGTCAACATGTATTCCTAAAGAGGTTTAAAATGCTTTTTTCATAGCATTAAAAATGTTTCACAATAATTTACTTGAGAACTCTATGGAAGCTTGATATATTTCCTGCACAGGAACCTCACGATAATACAATGTCCTGGCCCTTGAAGTACACATAATTGGATTGAGGAGAAGGACATTTGAAAAATAATTACCATGTAATATGATACCTGTTATAGTACAGGTTCTTACAAGAGCTACACAAGAATCAAAGGAAAGGGAGACTAATTTCACCTCAGAGAATTAATGAAATGTATCACAGCAAAGATCAGATTTTGTCTGAATCCCAAAGGAGGATCAGAAGCTTGGTAAGTTGAGAAACTGGGAAATAGCATTCAAGGTCTAAGGAGATTGCCTTAAAGTGTAAGTAGGACAGTCAAAGAGTGGAGGAAATAAGTAAAAACAGGAAAATGACAAAAAATAGAGAATCTTGTAGGCCAGGCTTAGACTTCTAACTTAAGACAATGGGGATCATCAAAGACCCTTTAGATGACTAAGTCTGAGAGCAGTTTGTAAAAGGATTGGCTTGGAAATATCAAAATCAGGAAGTCCAGATAGAATTGAGAAGACTATGGCAAACAGTGTTGGTTGATGAAAAGGCATTGTTGGTATTAACGGGAGATTCCAGAGGTAGTAGCTAGCTTGTTTTACACTTTTTTGATCAGTTTGCTTGTCTAAGAATATCCCTAGGGGTATTACTTTTCCCTGCATTTTTTTTTACTATTCAACTATAAAGTAAACGGATGCATATGACTGTTGAGTCTTTCCTTGCACTCATGCCATAAATGTAAGAACATAAATCTACGCCTTAAAATTACCTTTTAACTCTTATATTTTTATATTTTATTAGTATGCAGTCTATCCTACTGAATTCAGTCTCAATTTCTTATATTTTATTTAATTTATAAAGAAAATTATCCAAATGACAATTCAAATAAAAGAAGATACCATTATTCTGTAGATTATCTACATTTCAATTCCTATTTCCAGGGTTTGCTCTTCTAATAATCTACTTTTCTATATTTTCTTCATCAACAAATACAGGCAATCCCAGGCAAGTGCAGGAGTTGACAATCCCTGATAAATTACATTTTATATAGACTTTGATATTCAATTTATCTGGAGATACATAACCATATGTATCCAGAGGGCTTTAAGGAAATGACATCCCCAAAACTAAAAGCACCAACTCATGGTTTAAAGAATAAGTTGAATCTCTCTGTAAAGGAAAGCCTAAATGTGTTCCTTGCAAACAGGACTGGTTATCAATAGTTGAAAGATTAAAGCAGTACATATGCGAAAAGGAAGGTTGAAAGTTAATATTTTGTTTATCGAAGTCATTCTTAGATCTCAATGAATTTAATTTGATACATCAACCTCCATCCTCAAACACTAGAAGGATAAAGATAATCACTATTTTGTAATAGTCAATACACCCAGGTGTCTTCTGGCATATATGATCTATTGAAATACAGATATTATTGAATTTTAACTAAGAAACACCATATCTAACCCAAGTGTTATGCACATGTTTTAAATTCACTTTCTTGAAAGTGATGAGTTATTAATCATTTTTAATAATTTTCTCCCTGCTTTACATTTATCTATCAATTCTATCTGAACTTCAAAAACACTCTGGATGCATTTGTCTCAGAGCAATGGTGGTGTCTAATCTTGCAGTTTCTGTGTCTGTGAAATTCATTTGCAGTAAATTGTGAATAAGTAAGTGCAGGAGTAAAAGGCCTAAGCTCCTTGAAGAATTTACATTCTCCTCCCTTCACTTCTTTCTCTCTTCTTCTCTCCTACCCTCCAACCCTCCATCTGTCCCTTTCCTTACCCCTCTATCCTTCTTAACATACATGGGAAAAACTCAATTGAATTAAATTGAGTCTGCTGGAAGTATATACATTTGATGTAATTCTAAAGTAGCAATTGAATTTTTTATACACACACCAGAAATGAGATATGTATGTTTATATATTCCTTCCACACATACTTGTTGAATGTTTAAGCCGCACTATGGATTAAGCAGTGAAGATAAAACAGTAAAGAAGACATGCAAGGAAACTACTCTCATGGAACTTCCAGTCTATTGTAGGGAATAGCAAATAAATGACAAAATAACATCATCATCCAATATAATAAGTGTTATTGAAGAAATAAACAACATGTTAAGATGGAAAATACCTCAAATAGAGAGTCCAGGGAAGGAGAGTGAACTAGTCTGGATTTTGTAGTCAAAGAAGGTGGGTTTTTTTTTTTTTTTTAGGATGTACAATTAAACAGATTTGAAGGATGAAAATTATTCCATCATGCACAATAATAGCACAAGTTTGTCCAGAGAACAACCTTTGCAAAGTCCTTGGGATGGAATAGAGGCCTTCGATACTGTTTGGAACTTCTCCCTTCAAACCGCCTTTGTAGACTAAAAGGCACTTTTTAATGTTATCAAGAAGGTTGAAACTATTTTTTTGATAGTGTAAATAAACATATGAGCTATAGTGATAAAACAAATGAGTTCGTAGGTTTGAATATGCTGGATAACACTGTTTCTGATAACAAATAGAGACTGGTTCCCATCTATCAACTGTTTATAAAACAGTTTTAGAAAGAATATTATAACTTGCAAATAAAATGAACAGAATTCAGAGAAAAAGTAACAAGAAATGCTCTTAAACATTTGAAAATATGTTCATCCTTATTCATAAATAGATAAATGCAAACTAAAACACATAGTTTTATAGGCTTTCACCAATCATGTTGGCAAAGATCAAAAGTTTGATAGTATACTGCATTTTTAATGGTATGAGGAAATTGATACTCTCATGCCTTGCTGACAGATTTAAATTGATATATGTGGCCATGTGTATGAGCATGTGCATGTGTGTATAGCATATCTCTGAAAGGATACGCCGAAAACTGCTAATGTCAGCACCCCATGTAAGAGGGAAGGATAACTAGGAGGCTAGCTAACATAATAAGAGAAACAATTTTCTTTACACATTCTTTTTTGTTTACCTCTATGAATTTTGTATTATGTGCAATTAACTAGATAATTGGAGCTTTAAGAGCACTTTGGAGATCATTAGGCCTAATAAATATTTTACATAGAAATAATTATAAACATATTCATACAACCATTTCGTTAATTTTCCATGCACCCATCCATCCATTCATCATCCGTCCATTTATCTATCCATCTATTTCATGTTTAATTCATATAAATTTATTTATCCCATAGACTTTATGTATGTATGGTACATATAAGGGTATATAAGAGACCCAATGTTAAATAAGCCAATTTCTACTATCCTTAAATTTACAATGAAGGAGAAAATTTACCCCATGAATACAGATATGAAGGGTTTGGTAGATGCATTGCCAAGGCTTACATGTGAGCAGAAGGAGAGGGTGCAGAGAACTAAAAGGCTTCCCAAAAGGATTGAAACTTGAAAGGCATTCTTCAGGATAAGTTTGAAAGCCCCAACATAGTTTTATTTACTGTTTCCTATTGCATATTCTTTCACCTCTTTTAAGTGTGAAAGTTCTTATAATTTCCTTCAATGTATATTCTCTAAGTAATAACAACAATTGTATTCTCAAAAGCTAACAAGCAAGCAAGCAAGCAAAAGTTCAGGTATCACATTTGCAGTAATATACAAGTGATTTCCTAAAAATTGTGCTTTTAAGTATTTATTTAGAATAGTCTTGAGAGAATATTTAGACCTATCCCTGAGCTTTAGGAAAATGGTCCCCAACCTTTTTAACACCAGGGACTGGTTTCGTGGAAGTCAATTTTTTTCACAGATTAGGGCTGGGGAAATAGTTTCAGGATGATTCAAACACATGACATTTATCATTAGATTCTCATAAGGAGCACACAACCTAGATCCCTCGCATGCGCAGGTCACAATAGGGTTCCCGCTCCTAAGAGAATCTAATGCTACTGCTGATCTGACAGGGGTGGAGATTAAGCTTGCCGGGGACTCACTTCCTGCTGCTCCTCCCGGTTCCTAACAGGCCATGGACTGATACTGGTCTGGGGCCCAGGGGTTGGGAACTCTTGCTTGGGGAGAACAGCATAAAAAGGCAGCATTTCTGAAATTGTCCCAGATTTTTAGTTTTCTGTCAGCAAAATGGTTGTAGTATTGGCATCTAAATCTTACACTGTATTGTAGAGTCTCAACAGTTACTCACTGAATATTTTAAAAGTTCTCCCTAATTAAATTACAAAAGCAAAATAAGATTACTATAATGTAATCTACATAAATACTAAATATGCATTTCTATATTTTTTCTATATTTTAACAGAAATTCTTCTTGAGAGCAACACAGAACTCTGTGCCTCTTATTTATAGATATTAATGGCTACATTTTGCATAACCAGTTTTATCATTAGAAACAGAATTCTGATGGCTACATAGCATCTTTTCCTCACATACAAAATACTAATGCTACTAACAAAAATAATTTTAAGTGATCAAAATATGAAACGTAATTATCAAACCCCATTATAGGGATGAGGTTAAGATAAAGTAAAATCAACTTTGATGAGGTTGGGCACAGTGGTTCATGCCTGTGATCTCAACACTTTGGGAGGCCAAGGCAGGGGAGTCACTTGAGGCCAGGTGTTCGAGACCAGCCTGGCCATTATAGTGAAACCCCATCTCTACTAAAAATATAAAAATTAGCCAGGCACGATGGCACATGCCTGTAATCCTAGCTACTCAGGAGGCTGATTTGGGAGGATTGCTTAACCTGGGAGCCAGAGGCGCAGTGAACAAAGATAATACCACTTCACTCCAGCTTGGGAAACAGAGTGAGATCTCAAAAAAAAAAAAAAAAAAAAAAAAAAAAATCAACTTTGTCTATGCTTTCCTATAGGTGTTAACAATAATTGCCTTTGGTCCTACATGGATGAATTTATTAATAGTGATTACATAAAAAAGGGAAAACAAACTTTCTGTGTAGTGGTGATGTAAAAAGGTAATTTTCATCACATGAATTTGTTACACTTTTTAAAAAATAATTCTTCAGGCTGGGCACAGTGGCTCACACCTGTAATCCCAACACTTTGGGAAGCTGAGGCTGGCAGATCACAAGGTCAGGAGTTCGAGACCAGCCTGATCAATATGGTGAAACCCCATCTCTACTAAAAATACAAAAATTAGCCGGGCGTGATGGGACTTGCCTGTAGTCCCAGCTACTGGGAAGCTGAGGCAGGAGAATCACTTGAGCCCAGGAGGCGGAGGTTGCAGTGAGCCAAGATCAAGCCACTGCACTAGAGCCTGGATGACAGAGCGAGACTGCACGTCAAAAAAAAAAAAAAAAAAAAGAAAAAAAAATTCTTCATGGGTTTTTCAGGGATTGTCTGGTTTTATTTGCTTAATTAAAAATAAATAAAGCACTGTCTCATTATAAAATGAGAGTTTAAATTTTAATTGGGAAAGGATAATTAAGATAGAAATACATTTAAAATAAGATAGATTACCACTTTTAATTATAGAAAATGAAGCTTTCCAAAATTATGTTCAAGTTTATAGATGCATTAAAAACCATCAAGTTTAAACATTTAAGTACCTGAATGATCTTAAGCAAATATCAACTTTGGACTATGCTGGCATGAGGAGAGTGAGGAAATGTCAAGACAACAATACAGAAATGATCAAAGAAGTCCTTGCTTTCTTTTGCTTATAGAAGATTCTATTGTTATTGAAAAACAAACCAAGCCAAAACAAAAAAAAATTGCTCTGAAATCTGGATTCAAAATGTTTCCATAAGTATATGGTTGCAACGTGAGCCTCAACTTTATGAAATAAAAAAATAAAAAAAGAAAAATGTTAGCTAGACCAGGCATGATGGCTCACACTTTTAATCCCAGCACTTTGGGAGGCTGAGGTGGGAGGATTGCTTGAGGCCAGGAGTTCTATACTAGCCTGGGAAACATAGCAAGACTCTGTCTTTACAAAAAATAAAAAGCAAATTATCAGGGCGTAGTGTGCACTTGTCCTAGCTACTCAGGAGGCTCAGGTGGGAGAATCACCAGAGCCCAGGAATTCAAGGTTAGAGTGAGCTATGATCATGCCACTGCACTTCAGCCTGGGTGTCAGGGAGAGATCTCATCTTTTAAAAATAAAAATAAAAAATAAATGTGAGCTAACCTACTAGTTTTACCTGAGTTCCTTCAGTGAATTACAACATATTTCAAACCACAGCCCTATTGAAGTTAATTTCTATGTGATGGAATTTATTAGCTTTATGTGTTTTAAAAGAAAATATTAAGATGCAATATTAAGCATAATCTGAATGCTAAGAACCGATACACTCTGAATTAATTTGGAGGGTTGGGAAAAAAGTAGAAGGCAGCTCTGAAGCCAGTGGCTTTGGTAATAATGTTTAGGGATTCCAGGAATACTATTTTCAATGTCATAGTCAACATTTTTCCAAAAGAATAAGTAGGGTTTTTAAAAACTCTGGGTGTTTTTTTTTTTTTTTTTTGAAAACAAACAAGCAAACAAATAATTAATTGACTTAATCTGAAAGTTATTTTGGCATGGTATATGTAGCCTATGCAGTTCTCAAAATGTGACCTGCTGGAATTAGGGTAATCACCTCAGCAGATACTAACGTTATACTGACAACACGTTTAAGTTTAAAACCACAACATTGTATTCTGGAAGACTTCTATTTTGAGTCTTTTCATTCTGATAGTATCCTCCAAGGAACTTTAACTGATAGAACCCCTGATTTAGCCAATAAGATCTAAATGTTTGTGATGCATCAGTGAGTAGAAGCGATTCATGCAGCTTCGGAAGTCATTAACTTTTAGGATCCTCAAGTAACTGAACTGTATCTTGAATCCAGTAAATGAACTACATGAAAATGTCACTAAACTAAATCAATGGATGAAAGAGTAATGTGAATAAATATAACAGGCACTGCTAAAATGACTTTAAGAAAAGCACTTTAATATTTTTGAGGGAAATAGTATGTAAAAGTGTAGTACATGGTAACAACTAAAGTTAGTTAAACTAATTATGGGAGTTACTTTAATCACCACATGTCTACATAACAATCTAAACTTCTAAACATTATAATCTTCAAGAAATGGCTACAACTATGAAAAACAGTATTGGAGAATGTATTAAGTTTGACAGTAAAAGCAAAACATAGACAAATTAAACTGATTTGGCCACTGATTTGCTTTTGGATATTGGTGGGCATAAATATTTAAGGCTTGTTTTTTGTATCTTTAAATTGAGTGTGGATCCAGCAATCCCATTATTGGGGATAATATCCCAAAGAAATGAAATCCTTATATTGAAGAGATATCTGACCTCCCATGTTCATTGCAGCATTGTTCACAATAGCCAAGAGATGTAATCAACATAAATGTCCGTCAATAAATGAATGGATAATGAAAATGTGGTCACGCACACACACAACGGAATATAATTCAGTCATAAAAGAAGAAAATCTATCATTTGTGACAACATGGATGATCCTGAAGGAAGTTTTGCTAAGTGCAATAAGCCAGGCGCAGAAAGCCAAATACCATATGATCTCACTTATTATAGGTTGTATTTAAAAAGTTGGGCTCATAGAAGTAGAGAGTAGAATGGTGGTTACCAGAGACTGGGAGGAGGGTGTGGGGTTGCAGAGATGTTGATCAAAGAACACAAAATTTCATTTAGACAGGAGAAATAAGTTCGAGAGATCTACTGTACGTGTTGACTATACAGGTAGTTCATAACAATGTATTGTCCTCTTGAAAATTGCTAAGAGAGTAGATTTTAAGTGTTCTTCCCACAAAAAAGCATGTAAGGTAATAAATATGTTTATTCGCTTGTCTGAGCCATTGCATTTTATATATATATATATATATATATATATATTTTTTTTTCAAAACAACATGTTGAATGAAATAAATATAAACAATTTATCGGTCTATTAAAATTAATTAAAATAAAATAAAATAAAATGGATTTGATCACCCTAACACCTTTACTAGGTAGTTATAAGATCTAAACATGGTAGCATCTGCAAAGGCCTTGGCTTAATGTCTGGCATATATTAATTGTTTAGCAAGTTCTCGCTATAATCACTAAATAAATAAATTTATTGACTTTTTTTATTCCATAATACCCATCATTAAATTATTTGGATCTCTACTTCTCCTACTGGGAAAGTCTGCCGGAGGGAGAAAAGTTTCCATCCTATCCAGCCTTTCTCACATTCCCTTTTTGCCAAATCATTCCAGCCCACTCTGAATCTAACTTGTTTTGACAGAGTAATTATTTACTTGGCCCAAGATAGGTTCTTAATAAAGGTTTGGTTTTTTTCCTTATAGGGAGAAAGTTATGAAGGAAATGTAGCTTGTTTACTGAGGGGTACCAAATCTTTCTTTTATCTTACTAAACACAAATTATGGAGAAAAATTCTGTCAAGCAAATGCATACTGTCTTGTATTATTTTTCAGGTATTTAAGTGGGTTTCCTAAATATAAACTAGGATATAAATTCCCAGAAGCAGATTTAAGGTTAATCATCTGATACCTTCAATCTTTAGCTTCTATGTTATTCTTTCTAAAAATTTGCTTTTATGTTCTTCTAGAACATTTATATCACTAATAGGGATGGTAAATCCGATAATCTGATACTCAAGGTAGCATGGTGCACACACAGATTATTTGATTTAGAAAAAAATAGACATGTGTTTTCCTAGCTCCTTGTAAAATGCAGCATGGGTAGTGGATACCAAAATATAAAATCATGTATTGGGCAATCTCCATTTTCCCAAAAGAAAATATGCCGTCAACCCTCAAAAATGTTTTAGGCCAACATGTATACACAACATTTTAGGACTTTAGCAGATATATATAACCAAGTATATGCATGACTCTGATAATAAATTGATGCTATTAATTTCATATGATAAAATATTACATATTTTGTATTAAGTATTTATATCATATAAAACAGAAATATTGGAAATGCTGGCATATTTTTGACTCTCGCATTTCATGAAACGACTTTATTCAATCTCTTTGCAAGCTGCTTTGAGGTAATTTTTTTCCTTGTCATAAGAATCCCGTTTTTTAATGTCATCTAGAAGGTTTTTTTCAGAACACATCAACTCCATTTCCAGCTACACAAGTTGAGATAAATTATTTGTGAATATGTATGCTATTCATCATAAAAATTTGACCTCATGCCACGCTCTGCTTGCTAGTAAGAAAACTGTTGTTTTTATTTTTCTCCTTGTCTTTTAGTGTACATTTGTGAATTCAATAGCATGACTGCTTACTGTTTTATATCTGTGGATATGTAGGTATGTGTGATTTTTTAAATTATCATTAACAATGACACCTAGCAAGTAAAAAGATGAAGTCATATACCTGGGAATAATCTAACATTCAATATTTGCCTTCAGTTTTTCAATCCATTTCAGCAGGAAACCTACTTATGGATGTAAAAGTTGCAATGATTTCTTTTCTAAACAGTATTATCTTATTCAAAGTACAGCAATTGAGACTGCTTTCTAAAATAAGAGATTTAAAAAATATAATTAAGAAACCTTGAACAAATCCACATATAAGGAGACATACCTGTTATAACACAGTTAACTTACAAAGAGTTGGGGCAATTGCTTACAATCATATATTCTCAGACATTACAAACTTTAGGTTGCAGTACTACAGATAAATGTAATGAAAACAGTGAATAAACGTTTGTCTATTCATCACTTTATCCTTTTCTTCACCTATTCCTTGATCTGTTTAAACACATTCCAAAAACATTTGTCCATAACGCAAAGGAAGGTATGTACAGATATAATTTCAAACATTAGTCAGCAGCATTCAGTGAATGAATGGATTTCAGGATGGAGAAAGGAAGAAAAAATAAGTGACTCTAGGGATTTCAGATTTAGGAGCCTGGAAGCAGCGATGCTTATAGACTGGATAGGGAAAATGTGGCACATATACACCATGGAATATTATGCAGCCATCAAAAACGATGAGTTTGTGTCCTTTGTAGGGACATGGATGAACCTGGAAACCATCATTCTCAGCAAACTGACAGAAGAGCAGAAGATCAAACAACGCATGTTCTCACTCATAGGTGAGTGTTGAACAATGAGAACACATGGACACAGGGAGGGGAGCACTACACACTGGGGTCAGTTGGGGGGAAATAGGGGAGGGACGGTGGGGGGTGGGAAGCTGGGGAGAGATAGCAGGGGGAGAAATGCCAGATGTAGGTGATGGGGAGGAAGGCAGCAAATCACACTGCCACGTGTGTTCCTATGCAACAATTTTGCATGTTCTTCACATGTACCCCAAAACCTAAAATGCAATAAAATAAATAAATGGGAAAATAAAATAAAATAAAATAAAAATTATTAACAGAAAAGCAGAACAAAATGGCAGTAGGTATGGGGAAGTAAGTATAGCAGTTTTAATCAAAATAAGAAACAAACTCGAAATGCTCTTAAAAAAAAAAAAGGAAAGGGGAAACGGTCATGAAGAGCTGGTTTATGTGGGAGTAGATAATGAGTTCCATTTGGGATATTTAATTTTGAGGCTGATGGGGGGATACTTAATTGGAGATGTTCTGTAGGTGTAATTATATTAAGAAGGGGAAAAATTCAATTACAGCTCCACCAAATTATATCAGCTGTGTCCAAACCATATTGATTTCCTGTGTGTATAGCTGGTGTGCAGTGTAGCAGAGTTGAATGCTACCAAGCTCCCTTCAGTTCTATGTTCTTTGATTTGAAGAGGAATATAGAGGGTGACATGCTGGAAAGAAGACATGACCAGCAGCTTTCTCTCTCTCTCACTGTTCCTCTGATTTCTCCTTTGTTTCCTCTACTGCAAATTGGTAATACTGTGCCATGTTCAACTAATAGGCCGTAGTTACTGAGGATATCAAAACCCACCACACACACATACTTTTCAACTTATGAGGAAGTTATATCCGGATATACCCATCATAGGTTGAAAGTTTTGTAAATTGAAAATGCAGTTGATATACCTAACATACTGAACATCATAGCTTAGCCTAGCCTGCCTGAAACATGCTTAGAATGCTTATGTTACCCTACAGTTGGGAAAAATCATCTAACACAAAGCCTATTTTATAATAAAATGTTGAATAGTTCATGTAATTTATTGAATGCTGTACTGAAATTGAAAAACAGAATAGTTGTATAGGTCGTCAGAGTACGGTTTCCATTGCATGAGTATCACTTTTGCACCATCCTAAAGTCGAAAAATTGTTAAGTTGAACCACTATAAACCAGGGACCATCTCTGTACTTGAAAGTAGCTGGAAAACCAAAAACGTTACAAAAATATATGATACTGTATTATCATTATTACGTCTGTTATTCTACTTAGAGAAATAGGAACTTCCACAAAGTATCTGGATTAAAAGAAGCTTTTGTGATTTATACAACTAAAACTTTCTAGAAATTATTTCCCAACTAATCAAGATGCTTTTAAGGCCTTCACAATCTAATACAACCTGCTTTTCTAGCCCCATTTTTTGTATTTCACCCAAACATTCAAGATCTCAGAAACAAATAGCTACCTATTGTCCTTCCCAGAAACTATGAAATTACATTCCATTAAGCTTTGCACATGTTGGTCTCTCTCTCTTGGAATTCAAGCCCTACTCCTCCAATTTTTGATCTGATAAGTCTTTACATGCTTTGTGATTTATCTAAAATAGTACCCACTTCCCCCTACCCTAAGCAAAACCATTCATTTCTTTTGCAATACATATCTTTATTACTGCATATGCAAAATGCTACATTATATTATCTATGACACACTATACTAGATTGTGAACTCATCAAGTGCACTATTTTTTAATGTTTCCTTTCTTTACACTTAATTCAAGTCTATACATATATTTGTATATGATTCATATATTACATATTATATATTTATTATATTGTTAATATATATTAATTATTAATATATATTATTTCATATATTATATATTAAATTATGTATTTTATATTATTACATATCGTGTATATAGTCATATGATTCATATATTGTGTAGACTCATATAGGTTTGCCAAATTAATGATGAAATCATCAGTTTTGAGGAAATTGTATTTATTGCCTCCCTTGGCAGTCAACTTTACTAATAAGCTGCTATAAAATAAATATGATTCATTAAGAGTGAAAATGGAATCCTAACAAGAAGATAACCCTAAATTTGCTAGAGTCAGGCATGTTGTGCAACAGAGAAACTGTATTCTGTAATTGCTAGGGGGAGAGTGCATGCTTTATTGTCGGTTGTTGCATTATTTAGATCATTACATTGTATAAGTAACATATAATGATATTGATGTAAACATTATGTAGGTCATGCATATTTATTATAAATAAATTGGAAAATAGAGTATGCTATTCTGATTGGCTGAATCTTTGGTTCATATGTAGGCTGAGGTATAAATCAACAGAATAAAAGTGCTTTTATGGCTAAGGTCAGTGAGAGATTCAAACAAACGTATAAGCACGTAAGTATGCATATATATGTATGTATTGATAGTTACACACATATATTTGCATGCTAACATATCAATTGATTTAAAGTTAATTTTACAGGGAGTTCATTTGTCACATTATCAAACACTAAGGAATGTATGAGTATTGAAAATGTGCATGAGTGAAGACCAAATGCCAGCTAACTGAATGTAACACAGAATATAGGTATATTTAAAGTATTTATATCAACTTATATTCCATGTTAAAGCTTTATTGCATTTTAAGATTTGAAACTCAGATGCCTCCTGTATCAAAGCAGATTGAGTATATAAAGGAAATGGGTTCAGTGGTAGCTATGACAAATTAAATTTTGCCTACTTCTGCAAAGTGGAAAGTCCCTATTCAGAAACAGCCAATTGTTACTAGAACTAAAATGAGGATCTAGAAAATCTATTCAAATATTCACACATGCATTATGCTAAAGACAAACATATCTGCCCTTATCAAGTAAAAATAATAAGCAAACATCTGTGCCTGAATGTAAGATCAACCTACTTTATCAGAGCTATTTCCCATTTTGGCTGAGAGATCAATTTCTTTATTGATATGGCTACAATAGAATCCATTTGAATGAGATTTTGTAACCATAAGGAATTGTATTTTCTAAGTTGGGATCACAAATCCATGCCTATTTCAAACTGATTAACACTGATACTGCTGTTTTGTGAAAATTGTGTATGTGCAGAACTATATTTGAAAATTTGAACAATAAACAATAAGCCTATGTAATAGAAGTAATAACGATGTGTGTCATATTATATATAGTTTCCTGTACTTCCCTAGTGGGGTGGGTGGATTTTAATCTCAGGGGACCTTCCAGCCCTCTAAACAATTCACCAATAAATTTTCCATCTATGGGGTAAAAATGCAATAAGGAATAGCAATATAGTTTGTGCCAGACCTCTAAGGTGTTGGCATAAAGGTAGGAAATAAGGGCAACATTTAATATTTGAATAAATATCAGAACGGTGAAGAAATGAGTGTCACGGGTACATATTGAGAGAAAAGTAATTATAAATGGGTATGTCTAGGAGAGAATGGCAATGAGCTTTGGCAAATGATCCACACTACAGTGTAGTTTAAACGACTGATGTAGAAGCCCCAGAATGCTGAGGAATATCAGATCTGCTGGTTAGAGGGTGTATCTGGCTCCCAGTTTCAGGGTACAGCTGAAGTAAATCAGTGATCCCAGAAAAGAAGTTTCTTTTTACATGCAAAACTTCTGAACAAAGTGATCTCTGCCAGCTGGAGCTGGGGATTCACACCCTCTATTTTTCCATCAAAAGAATCAAGTTATCTCCCAGATAGAGAACAACTATAATTCTTTTCTGATATAGCCTCCTGAGTGCTCAAAACTGTCTTGAGGATATGGAAAATTCACCTTATCCAAATACATATGGCTAAAATTCCTTTGTAAGGTACTACCTTTTTTTATTTTATTTTTATATTTATTTATTTATTTTTTAGATGGAGTTTCACTGTTGTTGCCCAGTCTGAAGTGCAATGGCACAATCTTGGCTCACCACAACCTCCGCCTCCCAGGTTCAAGCAATTCTTCTGCCTCAGCCTCCCCAGTAACTGGGATTACAGGCATGTGCCACCATGCCCTGATGATTTTGTGTTTTTAGTAGAGATAGGGTTTCTCCATGTTGGTCAGGCTGGTCTTGAACTCCTGACCTCTGGTGATCCACCCACCTAGGCCTCCCAACGTGTTGGGATTACAGGCGTGAGTGACTATGCCCGGCCCTATTTTCCTATTTCTTGTATTTGATTAGAGATAACTGTACTGAGAAAATATCGTTTATGAAATAAATGACTGACCATAGATATTTTCCCATTTTTGATAGGAATGTATTTTTTTTTAATGAAAACATAAATACCAAAAAAAGGTTGTAAAGGGGATAATATCCTGAGGGAAGGGAGCCAGATGTAGAGGCTAGAGATATTAAGAAAAACTTTATTGAATTTATATTTTGGCTCAGATCTAACCCACTAAGGGAGTAAACAGGCAAAGCCACAAAGGTTTATAATCATCACACCTACCATCGGTGAGGGTAAGTGATTAGATGTGAAAAAATGATGCTCTATTTATTCTGGGCTTATTAAACTGAACTGTGTGACTTAAATGAACTGCAGGAAATTCAATGCAACAGCTAAAATGAATGACTAAGGAGCTAGAAGATCTTAATCTGTATAAAGTTGAAAGAACAAAATATGCGCAGTTTAGCTCTGTGCTAATGAAAGGAAAGAGATAACACTAAAAATAACTGAATGGTGCAAGCTTCAAGGCAGCAGAAGAGTTTTGGCACAAATGGATCTATCCAGAAAAAAATGAGACTTAATTACACAAAAGAAAAACTGTTGACTGTGAGGAAAAGTGTCCTAAGATGAAATGACTGCTGTTGAATGGGAAACCATCAGAGAGGCAGTGACGAGAGTGTTATCTCGATGACTGAAGCAGCTAAAATGAGACACGTTGCCGGAAAAGCCATTACAGACTAAATACTCCCTGGTCCTAAAGAGATAGATGCACGTCAACTTAAGGAGAATTGCAGAGCAGGCACACCACTAGAACACGGGTGGTGAGTCAGGAGTTGGGTCTTTATCTCAATGGCATTAGGTGGAGTCTTGCTCAACCTAATTTATTTCTGTGACTTGGCTTCCTTTCTGACTATTCTACTTCACTGGATTGTTGTTATTTCCAATTTTGTTGCCACAAAAATACTTAAATAAATAACAAAATCCACTTCATGATAAAGATTTAATGTCATTTAATCCCTAAGAGTTAAGGACATTACAAAGATTATCAGTGAATCAATGAATATTGGCTGCCATCATTAAAAAAATTACGTTGAGAGTTTTAGTAAAACTAATGGAAACCATTTATAAGAACATTATAAATATGATTACAATCGATGTATCTCTTTTAGAAACAAGGAAATAAACACTGTGCTTCCAAGATGTTTTAAGAATGTTGAGGAAACTGGGGCACAATGACTGGTGCCTGGAATTTGCTTGGGAAGCTGAGGTGAAAGGATTACTTGAGGCCAGGAGTTACAGACCAGCCTGGGCAACAAAGAGAGATCCCATCTTTAAAAGAATTTTGTTTCAATTAGCCAGGCGAAGTGGCACCCACCTGTAATCCCAGCTATTCAGGAAGATTGCTTGAACCTAAGAGTTCAAGCTTGGGTGACAGAGAAATGCCACATCTCTAAAAACAACTTTAAATTTAAAAATAGAAAAAAACAAAATATATGCTTGCCTCCAATTTTTTCCCAATTTTCATTGTTTCCCTTTGTGTAATGTGATATTTGATGCATAAAAGAACATACGTAACGGATATGTAAGTTACAATCCTTAATAATAAAACAAACATATGTCCATCCTAATAACTGAAATATTAGCAATAACTGACATCTGATCCTATGTGCTCCTACACTACTTCTTCACTCTTTTGTACTCTTCCATTTACCCAAGATTAACTACTGTCCAGAATCTGAGGATTGTCATATTATTGCCTTTGATTTCCTTTGTTTGCTCATTTGTTTTGTGTTGGCTTTTTCAATTTATCACCTATGTAAGTATGCCAAAACAATATTTGCATTAGGTCTTCCTATGCTTGAGCTTTATGGAGTGTTATCTAATACAAGGGTCAGCATACTACAGCCCATGGGCTCCCTGACAGTTTTCAAAAATAAACTTTCATTAGACTCACTTACACTTATTCATTCATATAGTACCTATGCCTGCTTTGAGTGCCACAACAACATAGCTAAGTATCTGCAATATGACTTAGAAGCCTGAAATATTTACTATGTATCCCTTTAGGAAAATGTTTGTGGACCTCTACATTATGTTTTTATGATTTTTTCATATTCTTGTACATGACCATAGCTAATTATTTGTTCTGCTATATAATATTCCGTGGTATGACCATAATATAATTATTTACTATTGTGAACACTGTAGCTATGAATATCCTTCACTCCCTCTCTGGCATTGAAGAAACTCAGTGTAAATTGATTTCCTAAATTAATTTTTTAATCCTTTTTGCACTGAACATAGAAGTCACACAGCAACACATACACATTAAAGAATGTTTGGAAATCAGAGTAGAGTACAGAAAATTTAGGAAAAAAGGGAATTGTAACCCTCCCCCTTAGACTACCAGTAATACTAATGTTATGCCTTCTTCCTCTTCCTATGAAACTCCTTATCCATGAGCAGCTAAGAAAGGATCACTATCACCTCAACTTCCTTTTTTGTCCTGCCTATTATGAATAATCCATAAATCCCATTTTAATGATTTTACTAGAAAGTATTAAATGTAACTAATCAGTGAAGGTTGACCTAGGAGACCTAACAGACAAGCAAAAGGAAGAAGCAAGATTTAAGAAACCTTATTAAGCTTTTAAAATGTTTAAACACATGTATTCTGTTCTTGGTATATCACACACAAAAAAAAACTGTCCAGATATCACAGGTGATTTCATACCTTTACTTGTATCTCTTAATCCCATCATAAAGGGGCACAGTCTATTACTTTAGTAATTTTACTTTAGTCAACATTTCCCTCTCAGTTTCATTCAACATGAGCTACTGCTGCTCCTGAAACCTTTGCAAAGCTTCCCAGAAACAGGACAGCCCACTGACAGTCCAAGAGCCTCTTCTCTTCCTCATTTCTTATCATATTTTTACTCCACGCTTTTTTTTCTTGAATTGAAATTTCTCAAAAAGCTAGTCTTCCACTGCAAGCACATCCTCAGATAACTGGATAAAGGAAGATAATGTGGTACGAAGGGTAGGCACGGAGAAGTCTGGGGATACTTCTAGCCAAATAGTTGTTGTGCCATAATAATGTTTATGGTAGTAGAATCCTGAAATGTTACCTAAGATGTTTGTATCTAGTCCAAGTTTCTGGTGGGATAAAACTGTATATTATGGAATCATTACAAGTGCTTGTGTCTGAGACACTTCTGCCTATGATTATTTGTTCTCCTACTTCTCCATAATGCAACTATTCAAGGGTTGGCAAAAATGAGTTCTACACCAATTAGGTGTTTAGACATTCCACAACGAAGATTTACATTGTCAAAAAACGTGTAATGCTTCACATCCTTTGTTAGTTGTATTCCTAGGTACTTTATTCTCTTTGTAGCAATTGTGAATGGGAGTTGACTCATGATTTGGCTCTCTGTCTGTTATTGGTGTATAGGAATGCTTGGGATTTCTGCACATTGATTTTGTATCCTGAGACTTTGCTGAAGTTGCTTATCAGCTTAAGGTGATTTGGGGCTCGGAGGATGGGGTCTTCTAAATATATAATCATGTCATCTGCAAATAGAGACAATTTGACTTCCTCTTTTCCTAATTGAATACGCTTTATTTCTTTTTCTTGCCTGATTGCTCTGTGAAGGACCTCTTCAGGAGGTCTACAAACCACTGCTCCAGGAAATAAGAGACAACACAAACAGATGGAAAAATATTCCATGCACATGGTTAGGAAGAATCAATATCGTGAAAATGGCCATACAGCCCAAAGTAATTTATATATTCATCACTATCCCCATCAAGCTTCCACTGACCTTCTTCACAGAACCGGAAAAAACCACTTTAAACTTCATATGGAACAAAAAGAGAGCCCGCATACCCAAGACAATCCTAAGCAAAAGAACAAAGCCAGAGTCATCATGCTACCTGACTTCAAACTATGCTACAAGGCTACAGTAATCAAAACAGCATGGTACTGGTACCAAAACAGAGATATAGACAAATGGAACAGAACTGAGGCCTCAGAGGCAATGCTACACATCTACAACCATCTGATCTTTGACAAACCTGAGAAAAACAAGCAATGGGGAAAGGACTCCATGTTTTATAAATGGTGTTGGGAAAACTGGCTAGCAATGTGCAGAAAGCAGAAACTGGACTCCTTCCTGGCACCTTACACTAAAATTAACTCCAGATGGATTAAAGACTTAAACATAAGATCTAACACCATAAAAACCCTAGAAAAAAAACCTAGGCAATACCATTCAAGACATAGGCATAGGCAAGGACTTCACGACTAAAACACCAAAAGCAATGGCAACAAAAGCCAAAATAGACAAATTGGACCTAGTTCATCTTAAGAGCTTCTGCACAGCAAAAGAAACAATCATCAGAGTGAACTGGCAACAAACAGAATGGGAAAAAAATTTTTGCAATCTACCCATCTGACTAAGGGCTAATATCCAGAATCTACAAAGAACTAAAGCAGATTTACAAGAAAAAAACAAACAAACCCATTCAAAAATGGGCAGAAGATATGAACAGACACTTTCCTAAAGAGGACATTTATGAGGCCAACAAACATATGAAAAAATGCTCATCATCACTGGTCATTAGAGAAATGCAAATTAAAACCACATTGAGATACCATCTCATGCCAGTTAGAATGGCAATCATTAAAAAATCTGTGGACAACAGATGCTGGAGAGGATGTGGAGAAATAGGTACACTTTTACACTGCTAGTGTAAATGTGTTCAATTTTTGTGGAAGACAGTGTGGAGATTCCTCAAGGATCTACATATAGAAATTCCATTTGACCCAGCAATCCCATTACTGGGTATATACCCAAAGGATTACAAATCGTTCTACTATAAAGACACATGCACAGGTATGTTCACTGCAGCACTGTTTACAATAGCAAAGACCTGGAACCAACCCAAATGCCCATCAATGATAGACTGGACAAAGAAAATGTGGCACATGTACACCATGGAATACTATGCAAACGTTAAAAAAACCCATGAGTTCATGTCCCTTGCAGAGACATGGATGAATCTGGAAACCATTGTTCTCAGCAAATTGACACAAGAACAGAAAACCAAACACCACATGTTCTCACTCATGGGAGGATGTTGAACAATGAGAACACATTGGCACAGTGAGGGTAACATCACACACTGGGGTCTGTTGGAGGGTGGTGGGCTAGGGGAGGGACAGCGGGGGGTGGGAAGGTTGGGGAAGGATAATATTGGCAGAAATGCCTGATGTAGGTGATGGGGGATGGAGACAGCAAACCACCATGGCCTGTGTGTACCTATGCAACAATCCTTTAAGAGCTGCACATGTACCCCAGAACTGAAAGTACAATTTAGAAAATGTGTAATGCTGTAATAACAAAAATAAATGAAAATTCCCAAAGGAGTTAGTATGCTAATGCACACAGTCACTTTATAAGAGGATAGATAGTGTAAGCAAATTCTCCCAGTTAACTTAATCAGAGTCCTGGCAGAAACTGGAGGATTGCTTTCTCAATCTGGGGGTATGTGAGGCCAGTTTGCTACAGGGTTTATCAACAGAGATACCCTCAGTGTTAGGAAATTCAAGAAGGGATGATGGAGAATTGACTGTAGACCTCAAGGGTTAAGAGGAAGGAGGTTTTCTGAACTAGAGAGCCAGACCCAATAGAAATGCAAGAGAGAATTGCCGAACAGAAGCTGTGGTCTAACATTAGCTCTTCAGAGCTAATCTGTGGAAATCCCATGGAACCATGAAAATAAATACTCCACCCTTTTCTTATCCACTGCATTCCTGCCACAGCCTCTCTCAACTGGAAACCATAAGGCAGAGGAAGTCTGATGCTGTTCCTAAAGGGCAGGCCCCAGGACACAAAGCACACTGGTAAAGAATGAGAAATGGATTTGAAAGGACAAGAGGGAAATAATTTACACATTAGGCATAACTCTTCCCTTTCAAGTTAATGCAGTATGTTGAGTTGGTTGCTCTTTAGCTAAATCCCTGTTTCCAAAGCCTAAGGATAACATACTACCTACCGAGTTGGTAAACACACTTAAAGCAGCAGTTCTGAGGCCTAGACATAGATATTGGATAAGTAGATAAATGAAGGTATACATAGATGGATGCATGAATGGACAGGTGAATGAATGGATGAAGTCAATCACATTAGTGATTTCCAGACACACATTACACAACCTACATCTGAACACAAAAAGTCTCTCTTCCTCCTTTGATTATGGCAGTTAAGAGCAAACACTGAGGTAACCAATATTATATTGACTTCTGGAATAAAACAGTTACTCATCATGACTATCAATGATTTGAATTTTGGGATGATGTCAATTATACAAAGAACCTGAAAAAAGTAGTGAAGGTGCTTATCTGAAGCCCCAGAACTTCCTTCATTTTACTCTGGCTTTCAACCTTAGATACACATTAAAATTATCTAGGAAACTTTTCAAATTGACATCCGGGGATTACAGACCACTTAAGTCAGACTCTGTGGAAATAGAACCCAGATATCACTATTTGTAAACACTCTACCAATGTGCAGCAAAGTTTGAAAACTACTGATTTTTCCACTCGCTTTAAGATCTACTGTTATGAGCACCACAATAATTCTGGTTCTCTTGATAATTTCCATGTTTAAAGGAAACTATAAGATACCCTGCTGATAATATTATATACGAAAAGGATTGTAGAGTTTATTAGATTTGGGGTTGGGGGAATCATACTTATAAAAGAAGTAAAAATATGAGCAGCTCATAAAATAACCTGTGATAGTCCAGATTACTTGCATATTTTACCTTTAATTTCAGAGTCCTTATCAGTATTCAAAGGACTGTAGAGCTTTTAGAAATGCTTCGGTGAGGAACATTTTATACTCTGTCCCTGATAAATGAAAGTGTTCATTTCCTCTCAGATAAGTGAGTAACAAACATTTTCTAGCAACTGGACTACATCCACCTATTCATTTCCCAAGGCTTATTGGGCATTACTAGGAATGTAACAGGTTTTAGTTACTACCAACCCCAGTTACTGTAGAATTAGGCAATTATGTAAGAGTTTAAAAAATCAGTAAGGATGCTTTTATTTTAAACTATACTTAAATAATTGAAAAGTAAATAGACAACTGTTTTTTGTCTTTATTTGCCAAACCAGTCTATTATATTTAAAACCAGAAAACAAGTCCATATGTAGAATATAGATTCTCACCAGCTCATAGATCAAGTAATAAGACATTTCCTAGACTGTTTAATTTTTTGATACTAAGAGCAATACATTATAGGAAAATAACTTGTAATCATTGATTAAGTAATTAACCACAATTAAGAAAAGATGTTGGTATCCCTCAGGATATCCAACAATACTGACAACATTAGAAACTTAAAGAAAAAAAAAAAAAAAAACAAATAGTTGTTGCAGAGCAAGGAAAGTCATCATGTGCCTAGTACAAACAGAGGTCTAATTATAGGGAATTTTATGTTTTTCATAATGTCTACAATGAGCATATACTACATTTATAACCACAAATAGTACATTAGCAGGTATCACATATCTGAGTTGGGAAATATCCTGTCACTTCACTAACACTTTTTTCTTTTTGTTCTAATGGTGTAGTCACCAAATAATCTTCTAATTATATATATATATATACATATATATATATATATATATATATTTTTTTTTTTTTTGAGATGGAGTCTCCATCTGTTGCCCAGGCCGGAGTGCAGAGGTGTGATCTCGACTCACTGTAACCTCCGCCTCCCAGGTTCAAGCAATTCTCCTGCCTTAGCCTCCCAAGTAGCTGGGATTACAGGCACATGCCACCAAGGCTGGCTAATTTTTTTTCTGTATTTTTCGTAGAGACAGGGTTTCTCCATGTTAGCCATGCTGGTCTCAAACTCCTGACCTCAAGCCATCCTCCTGCATCGGTCACCCAAAGTGCTGGGATTACAGATGTGAGCCACCGCACCTCACCTTCTACTTATAATTTAGTTTCCCATTTGGATGGCTCAATATATGTGTATGATGGGGGTAATCGGCTGACCTGCAGTATAAAAACTTGAACTAATAGGTAGTCATATAGAAGTCTGTGCTCATAGTTGCAGTGCATATTGGCAAAGCCAAGAAATTCACCAGGAAATAAGATAACCTAGTTGAGGTTTAATCTCAGAAATTCTGCCCATCTTTCTTACTACTGAAGATTATGAGGGTTAAGTTATCTATCACTTTCAGAGATTCTAATGCATACGGGTATAATAAGGGTTCTGAGATAGTCTGAAAAAACTTATTTCCTTTTACTGATCATATTTCACACAAAACTTTAACATGTCATCAAAGCCAGCTTCATGGACATGTGATGTGTGCTACTGCTCAGGGCCTTGCACTCAGAAGAGCCTCACTCTTGGTTCAATCCTCTGCTGTGGCCACCCTGACATTTTTAATAATCTTACCTTTGCAGTTGTGTTTTATACATGAAGTCACATGGGGCAATGAAATATGAACATGAATACAGTATGTACATGCAGTATGTGTGACAATCATTCCTTGCTGCTCCATTCAAATTGGCATTTGCAATGCCCCATGAGCACAGAATTCTTGTGGAACCATGATGTGTGGAAGTTTAATGAGATTCCAACAAATACAAGGAAAGCATGCAATTTCTAAGACTAAGTAAGCAGGGATGTTAATAGCCACGGAAGGTCATGTTTTCCACGTGAACAAAAGTTTACTCCAAGTTCAGAAGAATTGTACGACATTCTAAGAAACACTGATGACCAAAAAAACCATATAATGTCCTTTCTGACTTGTGTTCCTTCCTTGTATTGGCCAACCACCTTACAATGAAAATGATGATGTAGACAGAAAGGGAAAGTTAGGGCTACTTATTCTTTTTCCTTTCCTTTTAGTCCTTCCTTACACATCAGTAAGCCAAAGGGTATCTTCTTGATAAACTGTACATTTATGAAGAAAGGAAATAAAAACCATTAAATTTATTTTATGCAGCATTTGCACTATTCTAGGAAGAAAAGAATGCATGTGCATGGATGGTGTCTGAAATACAAAGTGTGTAGTATCTGTGATTCTCCATATAATTAAACATTCTCATATATCCATCTAAAAATAGCACTGACTTCAGTAAAGTTTCAGGATACAAAATCAATGTACAAGAACCAGTAGCATTTCTACATACCAATAATTTTCAAGCTGAGCACCAAATCAAGAATGCAATCCCATTTATAATAGCCATAAAAAATAAAATACTGAGAAATACGTGAAACCAAGGAGGTGAATGATCTCTATGAGAAGACCTCTAAAACACTACTGACAGATGACACAAATAGAAAAACTTTCCACGCTCATCGATTAGAAGAATCAATATCATTAAAATAGCCATACTGCTCAAAGCAATCTACAAATTAAATGTTATTCCTATCAAACCACTAACATCATTTTTCACAGAACTAGAAAAAAGCTATTCTAAAATTCATATAGAACCAAAAGGAGTTTGAAAGTAATCCTAAGCAAAAAGAACAAAGCCAGAGGCATCACATTATCCAACTTCAAACTATACTATAAGCCTACAGCAACCAAATCAGCATGGTATAATGTTTCAATTACATATAATGAATAAGTTCTGGAGATCTAATGTACAGCATAGGGACTATAGTTAGTAATACTTTATTGTATACTGGAAATTTGATGAGAGTAAATTGTAAGTTTTCTTACCACAGACACAAAATAACTATGTGAAGAGATGGCTATGTTAATTAGCTTAATTGTAGTAATCAGTTCACTGCGTATATGCACATCAAAACATCCCATTATACATCTTAAATACATGCAATTTTTATAACATTTAAATAACAGTAAAAACAAAAACAGCATGGTACCGGCACAAAAATAGACACATAAACCAATGTAACAAAATAGATAACCCAGAAATAAAGCCACACACCTACAGCCATCTGATTTTCAACAAACTTGACAAAAATAAGCAATGGGGAAGGACCCCCTGTTCAATAAATGGACTGACTAGCCATATGTGGAAGGGTAAAACTGAACCCCTAAATTTCACCATATATAAAAATTAACCCAAGATGATTAAACATTTAAATGTAGGACCTGAAACTGGAAGAATTCTAGAAGAAAACCTAAGAAACATCATTCTGGACTTTGGCCTTGGGAAAGCATTTATGCCTAAATTCTCAAAAGCATTTGGAGCAAAACTGAAAAATTGACAAAGTGAGACCTAATTAAATTAAAAAGCTTCTGCACAGCAAACGAAACTATCAACAGAGCAAACAGACAAGCTACATAAAGGGAGAAAATAACTACAAACTTCGTATCACACAAAGTTCCGATATCTAGAATTTATAAAGAACCTTAAAAACTGAACAAGCGAAAAACAACACCATCAAAAAATACGCAAAAAGGCATGAACAGACACCTCTCAAAAGAAGACATACAAGTAGCCAACAAGCATATGAAAAAATGCAGAACGTCAGTAATTATCGGGGAAATACAAATCAAAATCACAATGAGATACCATCACACACCAGTCAGAATGGCCATTATTAAAAACAGAAAACAATAGATGCTAGCGAAGCTGCCAGAGAAAAGGGAATGTTTTACACTGTTGGAGGGAATGTAAATGAATTCAACCACTGTAGAAAGCAGTTTGGAGATTTCTCAAAGAATTTAAAACAGACTACCATTCAATCCAGCAATCCCATTACTGGATATATATCCAAAATAAATCAAATTGTTTTAACAGAAAGACACATGCATTCACATGTTCATCACAGCACTATTCACAATAGTAAATACATGAAATCAACCTAGATACCCATTATTTGTGGACTAGATAAATAAACTGTGGTAAATACACACCATGGAATACTATACAGCCATAAAAAATGAAATCATGTCCTTTGCAGCAACATGGATGCAGCTGGAGGCCATTATCCTAGCAGAATTTATGCAGCAACAGAAAGCTAAATACCACGTTCTCACTTATAAGTGGGAGCTATATATCAGGTACTTATGGACATAAAGGTGACGACAATAGACACTGGGGATTACTGGAAGGGGAAGCAGGAAGGAGGATAAGGGTTGAAAAACTAACTATTGAGTCCTATGCTCAGTACCTGGGTGACAGGATCATTCATACCCCAAACCTCAGGATCACACAACATAACCAGGTAACAAACCTGCACATGTACTCCCTGAATTTAAAATAAAAGTTAAAAACTAATTAAAATAATAAAAATAAAAAATAAAATGACACTGAAAACTATAAAGATGAACAGTAAATTTCATGCTAAAAGTTTAAGTTTTTTAACCTCAGAATGTCATTAAACAGCAAATAAAACACGTCATGACCAGTCCACAAAGAAAATCAGGAAGAATGGAAAAAACTTTTAAATTGAAGAATGGTATTGGACTCAGTAATAATACTTGACCACATGTAGATTCCATTTTAAATTTATAGATGACGTATAAATTTGAACCAATTGCCAGTTTATCTCTCAACTTCAAAAACAGAAAAATCTCAGTCTTGTTCACTATTGACTTTTTATGAGGGTGTTTTTGTCAAGGAGCCCATGAATTACACAGATTAGATCATTTCCTAAGCTGTATGGGAAGCCAGATAGCAGTGATGACAGAGAAAACCAGCCCAGATAAAACATCTGACTTTTTAAATGTTCTATTCACATTGATTTTCTTTTCTCCAAATAAAAGTTCTTTGCTATTACCTTGTGTTTCTTGATCAAATTTCTACCATTTTTGTCATAAATTGATTCATCTGATGGAAGCCACAGATACACATGATTTGCCCAAGATCAGTTAGCTAGAAACCAAAAGACCCAAGGCTAGAACCCATATATTCCAAGTTTCTCTTTGACTTAAAAAAGAGAGTTGCACTGAATTTTTATTGACTATTACATCATTTATGTAAAGATCACTGAAGCAGCATACATGTATTATTTTGTGCATTTTTTACATTACTGAGATATAAACATCCTTGTAGCTGAAAAAGTTTAATTTGCACAGAAAATGATCATGGATAGTTTTCCAGACTGAAAAAGTTCATTGGCAATTCTACTGATCATTAGACAAGAAACTCAAGAATCAAATCCACAGTTTGTTTAATTCAGTTTTTTAAAAGTGTTACTTAGGAATATATGTCTCCATCTCAGAAATGATTAGTGGATTCCTATATTACAACAGGAGGGAGAATTTATACTTTGAATGAAAAAGCATATAATGAGATCGTTTAAGTGAAAGAAAGTTGCTCCCAAATAGAATAATATTTTGAAGAAAGAAAAAACTGGCCCACCTATTTGTGTATATTATCAGTTTTAATCATTACACTTTGGGGTCCTTTTCAGTTCTGGTCAGTCTTTCTTAACTTGCCAAATACTTAAGCCTTACTGTTCAGAATTGTGCTGGAATGAGTCTGCTAAAAATAAAGGGATGTTGTCCATATGGAGCTCTTGGTGAAGGTGTGAAGCCTGCTTGATGGCATCAGAACAGGATAAAGTTAGTCTGTCTTCCTTTTCCATTTTACTCTCCTCGCTACTGAGCCAAGAATGGTTTTGGTCTGTTAAGAAATACGCTTGGCCGGGAGCGGTGGCTCAAGCCTGTAATCCCAGCACTTTGGGAGGCCGTGGCAGGTGGATCACGAGGTCAAGAGATCGAGACCCTCCTGGTCAACATGGTGAAACCCTGTCTCTACTAAAA
>NW_022436957.1:28485563-28490336 GCF_009761245.1 Sapajus apella
TCAAAAAAAAAAAAAAAAAGAAATACGCTTGCTGAGAACCTTCACCAACAAGAACAGAAAGGGGCTTTAGGCTCTGTGGTCTGGAAGACAAGAGTCAGGACTCTAATTTAGCTTCCATCCTCAGAGCTTGTGACACAGGAGAGAAATCCTGTGGAGTACTGCCAGGGACACCCCCTCATTTCCCCATAGGCCTATTTATCTTTGATACCATTATTTAGCCATCAAATATGTCTAATCATAAAAGAAAAAGCTATTATGCTTGAAACTTATTCTGAAGAACGTGAGAGGCATCTAGGAAAAGCCAGACAAATCATGTCAGGTCTAAGGTTTCTCACTGCATCAATATGAGACACCCTCCATGAGACAGTCCTACTGAGGGAGTTGTCATGTTATGAAAAACTCCCAGAGCCAAAATACTGGAGTGTTTTTTTCACATGTATTCTTTAATCCCTTGCATACTGGCGAAACATTTCACATCTGCCAGGCAGGAGGCATGTATGGTGGTTATTTAACCATTCTGGCAAATCCACGCTCCTGGACATAGGGGATTACACTTCAGTCAACTCTGGGCCTTGGGGCATGGACCAGTGGATAAGGACTCCCGTTTTCCAGGTTCTGGGTAAACCATTATGATGCCAATCTTGTATAAGTCATCATTTTGGCCCTTGTGCATTTGAGCCATCCTTGCTAAAAGGAATAACTACCCTCAGTGAACCAACTCTATGCAAGCTGTTGGCTCCAGATCTGCATTTGAAGGGAACTGCATCTAAGAGCCAACATTTGCCTGTATTGAGAAAAAGTGGATGAGAGAAAGGCATAATGGAAATACAAGTGCTATCAAAGGAGACTAGCAGACTCAAGGAGGAAACAGCCTGTCCCAACACATTAAACTTTCCTGGTACATGCATCCATCAACAATCAAAATTATTCCCTTGATGAGAGGTTTAAGAGCAGAACACTGTGACTTTTTTGGACCAGGACCTCAAAGATCAATGTTCTTCAGGCTGATGTTGTTTGTGCCTAGCCAACAGGGGGACCAAGAAAGTAAAACAAAACAAAACAAACAAACGGTCCAGCTGGTGGCTAGGTCATGATGTTCCCAACTAAAGACAAACAGCACTCATGGAAAACAATGTCCAGAGAAGTCCACTCCATGACTGTTTGAAATTAGACAGAGACAATGGCACTCCTCAGCCAGGAAAATGATGAAACTGTTCACCTCACACCACTTTGACTAACAAAAGTCACTGCTGCTCCTTTGCCAGTGACATTTCTATCCCATTCTTAATATCCCCACTTTACAAAAAGAAAAAAATTAAAATATGCAATTACTGTATTGCTTCTTCCCCTTGACAACATGAAATTTTGAATTTCCTTCTGATTCCATAAATCCTCCTTAGAATTCTTCAACACTGGCCCAAGTTCTTCTACAGTAAGCTGTCTACTCCATTCCCTAATAGTAAAATGTCCCATAGTTCCCCTGGGGTAAGTTATGACCAGCTGCAGCAAGCTAAATGAAGCTATGAGATGTGTGTGTGTGTGTGTGTGTGTGTCTGTGTTTTGGTAAACATGTGGGTTCCTGGTAGTCTTGGTGAATAGACAGCGGCATTGGTCTCTTTGCTGTTGCCAACTGATAATTTTGTCATGGAGGAGAAAAGGGAATTTGTCACTTTCTAGTTCTGTTTTTCCTTCTGTCCTGTATCCTCTTTCTCCTACATAAATACTGTCTTTACCTTTGTTTGATTTATCTAATATTCATTGATCTATTATTGAGTGATCTATATTGATTTGACCTATTATTGGTTTCTCTTGTTCACATGTAAAAGAGTGTGTTAATAAATAATTATATGTCTCTAAGTCAGTCTTTTACAGACTTTTACTGAAGATGTAGCAGTAACAACAAGGATCCTACATTGTAGCTCTAGATAGTTGCCACCTGAAATTGAATATTGATAGGAACAGGCGACAGAGAAATTCTAGGCATAAAAAGGAAGGTCCCCAATAAAACTTCACCCTTGAGCCTGAAACCACAGCCCAAATTAAGAACTTACAATCCTGTTTTCCTTCTCAAATGTTGCCTTTTCCCAAGCTACCCGTGGCCCTCCCTGCCCTCCATCCTGTGCCTATAAAAACCCAAGACTCAGCTGATAGGAGAAGTAGCTGTACATCAGGGACTATGACTGGGTGTTGGAGAGAAGCAGCTTGATGGTGTAACTTTGGAGAAGAAGTCAGTTGGAGACAGTAGACTTTAGAAGAAGATTACCTTCCCACTCCATCCCCTTTTCAACTCCCTTTCCCATTGAAAGACACTTTCATCAACAATAAAATCCCCTGATTTACTGTCCTTCAATTCATTTGTACAAATTCATTTTTCCTGGACACCATACAAGAGTTTGGGAGCCACAAGTGCAGTTGCAAAAGGCTGCCACACTGACCTTTTGCCCTTGCTGGTGGAAGGCAGCCACCTCTAGTAAAAAGGTCAAGGGCTCAATGAGCTGTTAACACCTAAGCCTTCCACAGATGGCAGAGCTAAAAGTACTATAACACTCCCTCTGGGGCCTCAGGGGTCATGGGCGCCGCCCCACAGATGATGTCATGGAGCCCACACAGAGTTTGCTCATGCCTGCATCCAAAAATGCTTGCCCTGGCTCCTGTACTCACTCACCTACATGTTCTTTCCCATAAGGAGTTGAAAACTGAGATCTAGGTAAATGAGGCACCCCTGTCGTGAGTCCCATTAAGGGGTCAGGGAAATATCCTGCTTCAGTATCATAAAACTCTCTTTTTAAAATGTCCTTACAATATTTATTCCAACTTAAACTCCAGCTTTACAAGTTTCTTGACTCTCTTTCTTCTTTCCTACTCTTCAGGTCATTAGAAAATAAAAGAAACAAAAGCACAAACTATAAAACAACAAAAACACCCCAAAGGAATATGATTAGTTAAGACTTTATTGAAGTATGGGTGTTTCCAAAGATGTTTCCGATCATCAACATGGTTACAAACTATCATCTGCTTTTACCTTTTGAGAAGGGTGTGTGTGTGTGTGTGCACGTGCGCACGACAGAGAGAGAGAGAGAGAGAGAGAGAAAGTGAGAGAGAGGGAGATTTGGTAGATACTGGATGTAGGAACTTTGTATATTGTTATTTGAATTTGAGAGATTATTGAGTATAAGAAAAGCTAATCCATTTTGTCTGCTGCAGTGGCTCATGCCTATAATCCCAGCACTTTGGGAGGTCAAGGCGGGTGGATCACCTGAGGTCAGAAGTTCAAGACCAGCCTGGTTAATATGGCAAAACCCTGTCTCTACTAAACATACAAAAATTAGCCAGGTGTGGCAGTGTGTGCCTGTAATCCCAGCTAGGCTGAAGCAGAAGAATTGCTTGAACCCAGGATGCAGAGGCTGCAGTAAGCCGAGATGGCACCACTGCACTCCAACCTGGGTGACAGAGTGAGACTCCATCAAAAAAAAAGAGAGAGAGAGAGAGAGAGAATACATTTTATCTTGAATCTTGAGACTTACTTTTTTTTTTTTTTTTGAGACGGAGTTTCGCTCTTGTTACCCAGGCTGGAGTGCAATGGCGCGATCTCGGCTCACCGCAACCTCCGCTTCCCGGGTTCAGGCAATTCTCCTGCCTCAGCCTCCTGAGTCGTTGGGATTACAGGCACACACCACCATGCCCAGCTAATTTTTTGTATTTTTAGTAGAGACGGGGTTTCACCATGTTGACCACGATGGTCTCGATCTCTTGACCTCGTGATCCACCCGCCTCGGCCTCCCACAGTGCTGGGATTACAGGCTTGAGCCACCGCGACCGGCCCCGAGATTTTCTTTAAAGTAGCAGAGGTAACTTGCCACTGAAATTGTAGGAAAGGAAAAATGTAATCCCAACACCATAGCTGACTCTGCAATGAAATATATTTATGGTGCTATAGTAATAATATACATGCTGTTTATGTTTTCAATTTTTAGAATGAATTTTTGACAAAACATGAGACCTAATCATAGTTAGAGAAAACAGAAGAAATGCAACTCAACATAAAATTAAAATTAGAGTTTACAGAATTTGGGAGAAGGAAGTCAGTAGAAGTGAAGAAGCATGGAGGACCACTAAAATCCACATGTAATCATGCGTAGGTTTAAGAGATACTTTTGACACTATTTAAAGGAACAAAATTAACATTTATCATCTGAATGTAAAAGAAAAACAGTTCATAAAATAAATATGTGCAGTAGATGTTAATGAGATAATTTTTCATCTCTCATAAGAGAGACTATAGACCACGAAAAAATGAGACAATAAAGAATTAGAGACGTAAACATGTTATTACAGATTTGTCAAACATTAGAAAAAGAGAATGACTGAAATATCTGCCTCTGAGTGAGAAATGAGAGAGAAATGCAGCATATTTAAATAAAACAACTTATGACATAAAAATTGCTTGAATCATGTATAGGTAATTTGATTAAAAATTAAAAACAATGATTCAAACAATTTCATATTCATTAATATGTATTGAACACCTTTTAAATTCCAATAAGAAAAAAAGGAGAGACTTAAACACAGGTATGAATGCATTTCCCAGAGATTAAAAACTTATATTGTAATATATATGCATATATGTGTGATCATAATATAGCATTATATGTATACATACTATGTATTATAGTCTGTTTTATTTTTCATTTATGTATTTGAACTACCTTTCATATCAATGCAATTACTTGTAAAATTTTATTTTAAAGTTCCCTTCTTTAGGAATATATCTTT